>NW_022146199.1:45630-213701 GCF_002938485.1 Sitophilus oryzae | reverse complement strand
TAAAATATCAGAAACCACAAAATACTGCGAATTTCGTTAAAAAACTGTATCTGTTAGGGTTGTAAGCTAATTTTCCTGATAGATTTCGTATATTTGCCTCAAACTTAAACAAAAAAAGGTTTGGTTAACCAAGTAAACTATAATTTTAAAATTATAACTGGGAAATAAAAAAGGGGTTTTGCCATATTTCGAAGTATCATGGTCACTTTCAACAGTAAACTAATCTTCGTTGTGATGAATTTCGATTACCGACATCTCAAAACTTTGCAGATTTGTCGAAGTTAAGTTTACCTAGTTATTTCTTAATGGAGCATAATATATTCCATTTCAAATTTGTATGAAACATCATTAATTTTGGTTTCCCCATGGTTGAATATAGTAATATTCGACGACGAATATTTTTAACTCTGACCTTAAAATATCGCCAATCGGCATGAAAAACAACTTTTAGCACATGACGTACTACGTCGCCAACGTTATAGCGACCCTAAAAACATCCACCATTTCCACTTCAACGTTGTCCGGCAACGTTGGGTTGCTCCTGGCGACACGACGTTGTGATTACGTTGAACAACGTAATTTTGCTACTTGGGATATTATGAATTATTCATTAACGCAAAAAGTAATAATACCTTGTATTATTAATTAAATAGTGTATAATATGTGTGCTAACAGTGATTTTATTTTGTTCGAAGGGTCCCAGGCTTTCCTTCTCACAAAATAAAATACAACTTTTAGCACTTATATCATAAATATCTATTTTACTCCGAATAGAATATGCTATTTGTTTTTCAAACGCCACAAATAAGTTTTAAACAATTTCAAATGTTCGAAATAATATAGAAAAATTTAAGTCATACTTTTTATGTTATTATATATCGAGAAACTATGGTTACGCTCGTTGCATTTGACACTTTATGTGAATTTATTTTTTTTCGTACTTTTATGCTAAGGCGTAAAAGTGCTTTACTTTTATGTCTAAGCTGTAAAATTACTTTTTTATATTGTAAATCACGTCGGAAAAATTAATACTTTGGTTCGGTTTTACACCCAACTGGGACACCCTGTATAATATACCAGACCTTTATTAAAAATAAATCAATTAAAACTAAACATGGTTACCAAACATGAATAAACGAATTGAGATAATATATCCAGACAAAACAGTAGAGTATTAAGAACAACTCGTATAACTTTCAGCAGACGAAACAAACAAATATTCATTCCTCTACACGAAAATACAAGAGAAAAGTTGCCTGGGCTTATTTATAGGGTATAAATCGCCGAATTTTACGAAAATATATATGCCTGGAACATTTCCAGAAGCTGCAGCTATTTATTTTTCGCTGTTTTGTATCAGGCTTTATGCATTTACTTGAGTCAATTTAACCATAACAATTTATCATCGTTAGATATAAACATATTAAAGTTATTACAAATTCTCACTACTCACCCGTAATGAAGAATAAGATTTATAATTATTGGTTGATTTGCACGAAAAGGCGAATTCACATTTACAGTTAGAACTGTATATGCCTTTGTGACGGCATCATAAAATCAAAAAAGTCCTATGGGTGTTTCGCCACTTGTACTGTAAGAAGATCTGCAATATAAAATACTTATTTTTTAATAAACATTCATTGACCCAGCGCTCTAGTTATAAATGAATAGCTCCTAATGAATGAACAATAGTTATTTACAGTACAAGTGTGTTTATGAACATGATTACAACAACGAGTGTGAACGATTAGAACGACGAGGTCGTAGACCGAGTCCTTCTAATCACACGAATGTTGTAATCATGTTTAAACGCACGTGTCATGTACAACGTTTTATCTACAACCGAAAAAAAAGAAAATGCTGTTTCTTCTTCTTTCTTCTCAAACTCTCCTTTTCAGGAGAGAGTTGCGTTGCCTAGGCTGCCAGGACCATCCTGGCAAAGTACTTATCTGCTTTTCTTTTTTCTGGGTGGTCACGTTTTGTGAACCTTCACCGATTTATCTTTCTTAACGACTAACAATTATTGAGGCTATTAAAGAGGTTGCTTTAAGCTCTGCAACAATTCCAATAATTCCCAATAATTACCCCAATAATTACTGTGCATATCAAGAAAATGTGATTATAACATTTCAAATTTGCGGCTAGTTTTTTTCTTGATTATTTAATTTTGACATTTGTTACATTTTTTTAATTATAATTGTGAGTGATTCATACCTGCTTCAGACTACAGTTACAAACGTTGTTTATCAAGTAGAGTTTTTTTCTGAAAAGTCAGTTTGCCCTGTCAAGTAAACGCTAGCACTTTTTGCCCAGAAAATCATTTTAAAAATTACGATGAGCGATTCCAAAAGTCTCCCTTCAGATGTAGAAGTTGCGGCACGGAATCATTATTGCCGGAAAAGTCGCGATCAAAATATGAATAAACATACAACCAGTTTTTGATATGGTGTGACGACAAAAAAGGTGAAAAATCAATGCAATGAAAAAGTAATTTTAGCATATTTTGAAAATCTTGCACGGAAATACAGCGCCTCAAGTCTATGGAAGTTTTATTCTATATTGCGAGCCACAACATCCCTGAAGAAGAACGTCGATATAAGTAAATATGTCCAAATCATTGCTTACCTCAAAAGAAAATCTGAGCACTACCAGTCTATTAAATCAATCAATCATAAAAATTAATCGTCATCATCATCAGCAGCGGGAATTGTTTTGAAAAAATGTAAAAAAAGTGTTATTAATATTTATAATAATTAGTAGGAATTTGTATCAAAAAATAATATATTTAGATTAGTAGTTGTTTTTCATTATTATAAAAACTAGTTGTGGTATAGATTCATAACACCACTAGTTGTGTTATGAATCTCATAACGTAACTGAAATACTAAAAAAATAGTGATGTAAAAACGTTATAACTAAACGGTTGTAGATAAAGATACAAATCTCTTATACTTATTTTTTGTAAACACTGCTACGCTAATCCAACGAAGACCCACATGTCACCAGTGATTTAAAAAGACAGTAAATTTTTAAAATTCGAAAAATTACACACCAAAATTGTGTAATAATAATTACGATTCGAAATGAAATGTGATATTAACAAATTTATTTCTAAGTATCTTAAAATAAAAATGCATGTTTCCAACATTTTTGGCCATATTATACACTCACCGGCAAAAGAAACCATCCACTAAAAACTATTCCCAATTTCAAAATTGGATTTCTCGCGAACCACTCATTAGATTTTGATGATTTTTTTTTAAATTGTAAATTAATTCCTTCTTAACGGATGCTACTTCAGAAATTTTTATTCCGAATTTATTTTGAGCATATACAGGGCACAACAATAAGACGAAGTTTTTTGCCCGAACTTTGTAGCACCCTGTAGGGTGCAGCAGCTGTAGTAGCTATTGCCAATCAAATCACACTGTAGCCTCATCTTTTGTGAGCATTTTGTTTTTTTTTAATCATAACATTATCTCTGTTTGTATTGGAGATAAGCTGCTTTAAAGGAACAGTTTGCGCGTTTACATGTGAATTGGGATATTGAGCAATGGACTAAAGTCCTTTTCATGGATGAATCGCGGTTTTGCCTGCGAAGCATTTTTCCGAGACGTTCGTTTTAAAGCAGCGTATCTCCAATACAAACAGAGATAATGTCGCGATTAAAAAAGTAAAATGCTCACAAAAGATGAGGCTACAATGTCTTTTTAGCAATAGCTACTGCAACTGCTGCACCCTACAGGGTGTTACAAAGTTCGGGCAAAAAACTTCGTCTTATGTCGCTTCGTTGCTGTGCCCTGTATATACTCAAAATAAATTCGGAATAAAAATTTCTGACGTAGCATCCGTTAAGAAGGAATTAATTTACAATTTAAAAAAAAACATCAAAATCTGATGAGTGGTTCGCGAGAAATGCAACTTTGAAATTGGGACTAGTTTTTAGTGGCCGGTTTTTTTTTTGCCGGTGAGTTTATATTCCATGATGATCAGTAAACTAATATAAGCCATACCAATTAAACCTTGTTACGTAATCGAGGGAGCAAATTTTAAATTCATTGTTGCCAACCATGGTCATATTCAGGTGGTAACTCTGTGTAAAAAAATGTCAAGTTACCAAATTTATTTATTTATTTCCTGACATTGCCATTCATTTTGTTTAAATTAATTGTGTTGTGACTATTTAAGCTTAAATATTTTTACTAGCAAACCTTGCAGTTGAATTATTATTCTTTTTAGAACCTTTTTAGTGCGAAAAACTCATCGCAAACTTATTAGAATAATTTGAACGGGAAAGTGGTAGTAATGGTGTTTTGTCAAGGTAAATAATAACTGTTTATATATTTATAATTAATTTATTTTTGTTTCCTAAAATATTTGGATTAAAAGAAAAAGATGTAAAACGGGGCAATGCTATGCCGCCGGTCAAAACCACGGTTAAAAGTTTAATTGGTATGAACTATATAACGTTATATTTGTTATATTCGCAGTGGCTCATTATTAGGTTTTTCGACTTTCAAAATATCAAGAGCTTGTTAATTAATGTAAACTTATCTATAGGATACGACAGCCGGTTTAAACGATATTTCTGAAAGATAAGAAAATGACTTAATAAATAATAATTTCATTAATAAATTGAGTTAATTTCGAGGCTCCCCGAGTTAGTTAGTGTTTTTGACAGCAAAGAAGTATACACCTCGGCTTCGTTAAGACTTTCAAACTAAAATTTCAATTCCCTCTCGAACTGAAGGAGAAATAAATGGCTTTAAGAGAAAATTATAAATTAAAATTGTCCGAATATGATAAGACCTAACTTTAGTAGATCGATATAAAGTTAAAATTATCTAGAAATGTATCACGAGTCTGCGTGAAATGAGGTTAGAGTAATAAAAAATATAAATTGGTGTACAGCGTGACGCAGACCTCCGACAAAGCTATCTATTAAGTTTATAGTTTGTGATTTATCAATTAAGTAGCATGGAGTACTTATGGAAAGAACTCAACCATATTTAAATATAGAACGTCACTTTATCTAAAGCCTCATTCAGAACCTTGAAATCAGTGGAATAAATTAGTAGTTTCAATTAGTCGTAGAAGTTTGTTCACCTAATTGGTAGTAATTTTCAATTAGTGGAAAAAGTTAACAAACTTTTGACTTTTCCACTAATTATACTTCAAAATTTGCGAGGAATATCATTTTGGCCTTTTATTATCACCCGTCAAGAAAATTTTTGGTTAGAAATCAAAAATTTATTGTTTTATAAGCTAAATATTATGCTTTCTCTATGGATACAACAGATTATCGCATGCTGTTGCTAGGATATTTTATTAATTTTAATTGTGTTTTTAGTTTTTAGACAATGTGAATGATCGTAAACTAAAAAGTATAAAGTGTAATTGAAACCACTAATTTATTCCACTAATTGGGAGGTTCTGAATGAAGCTTAAAGCCGAAATTACATTTACGAGTAAGTCGTATACGAGTAAGCGAATCGTATACGATTTCGCATATGTAAATAGGAACTCGTAGATCGTATACGTGTTTGTTTCAAAGTTGAGTGAGATCCGATTTCATTACGAGTACCGGTTTTGTTGGAGGATATTGATGGAGTTATCGATCTTTACCACAATATGAAGTGTTTATGGGATGTAAGAGGCAAAGAATATAGAGATCTTAATGCAAGGAATAAAGCATATTCTACAATAGCGGATATTTTAAATATATCAGTAGTCGTCAAAAAAAATTAATAACCTACGTTCGACGTATAACCGAGAAAAAATTCTATTCTTTTTTTAATTATTAACATTAGAATTCCGGCTATAGCAGCACGCTTTCTTTTACTATTAATGCCATATTTACACAATTTAATGGCATACGATTCTAAATTTAAATGTAACTAAAACTCGTACTCCTACACGAGTACCCGCATACGGTTTACTCGTAAATGTAATTTTGACTTAAAGAAGAAAACATTGGACAAATGTGTACTGTCCGTCATGATCTACGAATGCGAAATGTGGACAACTGACTCACCTCTGAGTGGATACGACAAAAAACCCAGATAATAGATGTCATCCACAGAATCAAATCCCTCAAGTGGCAATGGGCAGGACACCTGGCAAGAAGAACGGGAACAACAATTACAGCATGGTACCCACGAGGAATTAAAGGACCTAGAAGAAGACTGAACCTGAGAAGGGATTTGGGTCCAACTACAAAGAGAGTATCTAAATATATGAGGGAGGCTACACTATAACTGGAAATGGTTAAATAAGCTGAAAATGATGATGATGACACCAGTTCACTAATCACATTTATAAATGAAAATACTTTTATTTTATTACTTCTTCTGAAATCAGACTAATCAACATGCATAGACTTTTTTAGAAGCTATTAAAAAATAACTTATATTTCGCGGGCAATAAACTTGTCTTTAAATTATACGAGTAATAAAAGTTATAATTAACTCAAAATTCAAATAGGCAGATTCGTATTTATAACTATAATTAAAACGATAATTAAAAGTGAAGCCAGGATAGAACATTAAATACAATCAAATATAAAATTATTTAATTATAATTTATATTTAACTATTATTAACTCAAAACGAAACCTTTTACCAATCAGTTAATAATAATGCATTTGTTTCGATATAATTTACAAATTTAATGTGCTTTTACATTGCGCTGAAGTCATGATTACTAAATCCCGTTTAAGATGGACTGGTCACGTATGCCGGATGCAAGAAAACCGCCTACCGAAATCTCTTCTTTATGATGAGCTTATAGATGGTAAAAGGAAACCGGGTGGACAACTCAAAATGTACAAGGATATTTTCCATAAAAACTTAAAAGGGATAAGCTTGTAGAGTCAGTGGGAGGAAGCAGCGTACAATAGTGTACAACGGAGAAGAATTATAAACTCATTTAACAACCAAAAAGTAAAGAGGAAACAAAGCAATGATATTTTTGAATGTCCAGAGTGCGGAAGAGAGTATCAAGCTTTCTAGTCATAGAAAAACTCGTGAAGGGAAACGCCTTGCGTGACCATCTTCTGATGCGTGTCAAATACTCGTCAGCGAGTAATGACAGCATGTAAGTAAATATTAAATTAAATTTTCATCATGCTGTTATTAAGATTGTTTTTACTAATCTCTGAAAAAGAATAATTAGGCAAAGCAAAGTGTGCAGTAAATTGAAGTAATTATGGCATTATTTAGTTAATCTATTTTAGGACTTGTTTTCTTAAGATGATGTCTGCTTTGCGGAAAAAAAAATAACGGTTTTGTTCTTTCTAATAGCTAATTGAGAACGTGCTATTATAGCGTTTTTGTTCGTTAGGAGATATAATCTCAAAACGTTGTATGCCAATTAGGGTGAGCCAAAAAACATAATCTATGGAATTTATTGGTTCAAATGAACCTAATAACCGAGAAAAAATATCCCCGGAAGGCAGGATTTTTTGCTCAACTTTAAAAGGTGTCGGTGAACATTCAAAGCTTTCCATTTAAATATAACACGTAAAAAATCTTTTTCCATTAAAAGTACCATAACTTTGAAACGGTTTACAATAAAAAAAATTACATCGCGGATTCTTGTAGAGCATAAAATTTCCTAAAAAGTAGTAGTAAAAAGAGTTGACGCTACAATTATTTTACCAAGGGATATCTGGTTTTTTATACCTCAATTACCCTGATAGCTAGACGATCCTCTGAGAGTAGGTCTTAGCGGAGCAGAAGCACGGAGATACCTCCGACTGCTCCACGAAGGACTTGCTTTAGAGGAAAACACTCCTCCGAAAAGGGGATAGTAAAAAAACCATGAAACAACCTGACTCATCTCCATCAAAGGGCAAGAGAGGAAGCGAGAACCTCTCACCTCTTCTCCGGCAGGGAGAGAAAAAAGCCAGGATGGAAAGCCGTCCAACACTGGGAGGCAAGCAGGGACGTATCACCAGCTTTGCCGCTATTGCTGGACAAGTGAAAATGGCGGTGCTGCGAAAGGATTTTCCAGAGGCTGCTCTGACCACCGACCAGCAAACGTCTAGAAGAGGCTATACTGGACGAAGTAGTGGCGATCGGATCGCAACACAACGATAGACAAAATGTCGGTCAGCTGCGTTTTGCGGGGATACACTTTCGGGTGGGCATGATCATAGATTGTGTATCTCAAGAATCGGCGAATTGGTTGGTGGAAATCGCACCTAAGCTTAAAAATTGGCAAGGGCCGGAACTGGTTGCAGCGAAGGAAGAAAACATCTCTAAAGGGACGGCCATCACGGTCTTTCTGCCAAGGAGCAAGGGGAAAGACACCACCTACCTGCTGAGCCTTAACCAGGGTCAGAACTTCAATGTAAAGACATCGAGTTGGCGAGTCATCAACTCGAGGGAGGAGGGTTATGGTCAGGTCCTCAGAATAGGAATTGGCCTCAAATCCAAGGAGGCAATAGAGAAAGAAGGACATATCCTCTATTATAGATACAGGACAACACCGGTATCAGGTCGAAGGAGAGACCAAGTTAAAGAGGTGGAGAAAATGGAGACAGATCTTCCAGCTTCCACATCACGGGTTTCTCAGCCGGAGGCAAGTTCCTCGACTGTGAAGGGCGGCACGGAGGGCCAAACTCCAACCGTGGAAGGGTCTGTACCCTCGGAGGCAGAACTGTTATCAGAGGAGGATGGGAAATACCCTGTCCCCTCTATAACAGAGGTATGACGGGTTATAGTCTCTGTGATGCCTCAAGGAAGGGGGGCACAATAGATCTTTAAGGTCGCAGTGATTAATCCCCCCTTCTTACTCATTCTACATTCTACATTACCCTGATAGCTTTTGTAATAATAATAATTTAGTTTGGCGAGATTTAAAAGTAAAATTTTCACATTGAAACAATGCCCAGTTCAAGAAGAGATATTTTTTAAAAAATACGTTAGATTATTTTATTGCGCTGAATGTGCAATGGTGTCTTACTTCACCAATCGTTATGTTAAAGCATATGTATAAAGTAGATTCAGGACGACGTAATATACGAAAATGATCCACTATTTTTCCCCTCCATCTGTCTTGCAAGATGCACGTCGGACATTGATTAATAGATGTCTTTCAGTCCAGGGAGTCTCGGAGATGCAACGGGGTTAATGTATTCGTCCTATAATCGTCCTCGCAACAAATGAAAGATGAGAAATTAGCGGAGTTGGGGAGATCGGTAACAGATGGCAAGACTTCGAGCGCCAGCCAACGGAATTTATAGCGGGAGATGAACTTGTCCAAAATTATCCTTAACTAGAACTAGACAGCTGTTCGGATGTTCGAAATTTTGAAAGGTAAATTTAAGAAGAATTGATATGGAGACCTGATAACACAGAAAATAATTAACTTTTCAACATACATTATAATCTAATTATAATCTCGTATATGGTACAAGGATCGTACTAAACATATACTAAAAACTGGGAGCAGCTGTAAAATATCGACATCACACGATAGGTAAATAATGGATTTTAGTACTGCAGAAAAATAATGTCAAAAGGCACTAGTTTAAAAAAATTAAGATTAAAGTTAATTAATCAATTTTTACGGTATAAAATTTGGTACCTAAGTGTTATTATTAATAAAATAGTTTGTTTTATTCATGTTGTTTTATTTATTCCTGTGGAATATTACAAATTTGTATTTGTATAAACGTAAGTTATATTGATAAATATAATAATAAATGCGGGAAGTTTCCTGAAGCTTGAAAGTAAAAAATAGTCCTTTTTATATATTTTTTTGGTATGTGGTGTTTTGTTCTTGTTTGCTTTGTATTAACACATACCGTTTTTTTTAAATAAAATAACTCGATTGCATTTTTTCAGTTTTATACAGTTTTTCTTCACAATATTTTGAAGTAATCCCTTATCAGTGAAATTCTAAATATATTAATTTCCTGCTATGCGTTCCAGTTGTACCCAACTTATTTCTTTGTAAAATAAAATAAACTACTTTGAAATTAAAATGACAGACACATCTATCACTGTCAAAAATCTTGTCGTTGGACGGACTATATCTACCCTTAATATACTTGCACTTATTTCTGGGACACCCTGTATAGTAATATAGTCTATCCAACAAGAGGATTATGACAATGAAGTCAATTTTTTGATGTCATCTTCCAAAACCTTTGATGCCTCGTTAGGCAGACTTTATCTTCATATTTACTGTCTATTTGTTTGAAAAATAATATATAATAGGATAAAAATTCTAATATATTATATTTTACACAAACGTTTAATCTATGCATTTGTATGAAATATAGATCGAAATATGTTACACACCGCTGGCAACATATAAGTGTTATCCAAATACTGTTCCATATTTTATCGGATTTAAGGAATAAATACCACTTTGCCCTACTGCTCAAGTCCGCGTCCCGCCATCCATTATTTGTCATTGTCCGCCGTTTTATACACAATGCCTTGATAAAGTGCCGGTATTAATTTTCCGGCTGGATCTAGACCTAGTTGACTAATTCGTTGGGATTCGAACTGAAAACTAGGGAATTACCGCAGTCTCCAGTCGAGAAACCACCGAGACCTTCGATTTTATTTTTAGGTTTGACGAGATCGAATTTATTATTGAGAAAAATCGATAAATTATTATGCTGGATAAATTTTTATTGCTTTTAAAGTAAAGAAAAGTAAAGTAAAGTTTATTTATCAAAAAAAGTACAATGTAAGTAAAAAAAAAATAAAACTAAAGTTCCTGAAAAATAAGAAAACAAAAATAAATAAAGCTATTCCTTAGTTAGAGATTTTCTAATTTGATAAATAAACTAAGTTGCTCACCAAAGAAATAAATCTTGTCGGTGAGAAAACTATTTCCATTTAGCAATGAAGAAAATAAACAAGTATACAAACAGATAAAGGAGATAAAGAAATGACAAAGTTAATTTTTTTTTCGTGTCTAGATCAGGATTTTTGTGTCAAAATAAGGTTTTTTATTTTTAGCCAGGAATAAAGTCATGTTCGGGAATAGGATCTGAATTGGGCTATAATTATTTCTGTTTTATTCACTTAATTATAAGACTTTTTAAATTGCTTTTTTTACTTAAATAATTTATTTTTAGAAAAAAGTTTAGATATTAATTATCCATACTTTTTATTCGTAAGGGCATTAATTTTATTTCTTCTCTGATTTAGTAGCCATATTTTTAATCTTGATTTGAATAGATTAATAGAATTTAGAGTTTTTATACTATGTGGTAGCTCATTATGTATGTTTGGACTAATATATGTAAAATATCTTTGTGCTAATGAGGTGTTGATCTTCGGGAGAGTACCTGTTAGAGTTTTTTGTCTGGTGTAATGCTCATGTTGGATGGATTCAAAGGTGTCTTTTTTCTTGTATTGCCTTAGGGCTATACTTTGCACGTATAGTTGTCTTATGTCAAAAATTTTAGATTCCTCAAACAATCAATCAGTTGAATATAATCGGTTTTTGTTATATATAACTTTTAGTATCCATTTTTGAATATTCTCTAATACTCTAAGATGAACATCAAGTACACCACCCCAAACTATTATGCCATATGTTAATATATATGTGGCTGCACAAGCGCTAGATAAAGTGTCTTTATATAGAGAATGTCAAAATAATATTTTAATTCTTTGAACTTGCGTATTAGACCTCTTAGTCTATTGCTCATATAGTTGGTATGCTCATTCCACTTTAGATGAGAGTCTAACATGACGCCTAAGTACTTTATTTTAGACTTGCATTTTATTGAGATAGTAGTAGTTGCGTTTATTTGAATGAAGATTTCATTATACTCTGGAAGGGAGTCGCGGTAACACCCATAGGGCATGAAATAAGTTTTCTCAAAGTTAATGGTAAGAATATGGTTACTGTACCATTGAAAAATTTTTTAAAGATCAATTTCGACAATTCTTTTAAGTGTTTTCCAACTTTTTCCTCTGTAGATTATTGCAGAATCATCAGCAAAACATACTAGTTCCCCAGAAGAGTTGATGTTGAACACATTATTTATATAAAGTATAAACAATATCGGGCCCAAAACGGTCCATTGTGGAACCCCGTATTCAACCTCAGTCTCTGCACTTGTAGTTTCACCAATTTTTACGCTTTGGGTGCGGTCACATAAATAACTTTTAAACAGTTTGAGAGCTGTGCCTCGTATCCAGAATTTTCAAGGATTTCTATTAATTTTCGATGATCCACCGTGTGAATTCTTTGAATTTTTATGAATTTTCCATGATCCAAACAAGAAGAATATTTATTTTTTATTTTTTGGTGTGTCTATTGGTAAATATCAATGGTAAACCTCACAAAAGTATTAATTTTTGCGCCGTGATTGACAATATAAAAAAGTCATATTAACGTCTAGGCAAAAAAGTAAAGCACTTTTAACCCTAAGTATAAGAGTACGAAAATATATTTTTTTCCATAGCAACTATTAAAATTGCCTTATATCTATCAAAAATAGTATATAAAATAGTACTTTAACCGCAAGGGTAGATTAAATAATGCTTTAACAGCGAGGATAGGTTAAAAACTTTATTTCTTCTCACACGTTTTTTAATTGCTTCCATTTTTGAAAATTTTTGTATTCCTTTTCATTAGTTATTCGGGATTTAAATGGAAGTAGTTTGGATATGGCGTTTGTCTCCTCAGCCTGAATATCTGTTGGTAATTTACTTATTTCGTTTTGAGCCATTACTGGCTCCAATTCAATCAGCAATCGATACGAAAGAGAATTAAAAAATATTGACTCGAAACTGACAACTAAAGAGACAGCTTTATTTATTTGTCAAATTACATAGAAACCACCGCCAACTCAGCACAATATTTTTTCTGCTCGTAATAAATTCCTTGAAATAATAATTTCGGAATATTTTTTAAAACGTAACTCGGCTATGGAAAGAAATATTGATTTATACACGACGATAAAATACCATTTTATCGTCTTGTATAAAAAAATAACTAATTAAAGTGACATAAAGTGTCAAATTCAACGTAACCATAGTTTCTCGATGTATAATTACTTACAAGATATTTCCTTTAAATCTTTTTATATTATTTGGAATGTTTAAAATTGTTCAAAAAATTCGGAGTAAAAATTACTTTTTGTGTCTCGTCAAACGTACAGCATCTCCGCAAAACGAATCATTTTTACTCCTAATAAATTCTATTCTACAACTGACTGCGAAGAATCTACACTATGTAACTTCTAGATGTTGACTGAAAAATAGTTCTGTTAAAGATATTTGTTTTAAAGATTTTTATATTTTGTTTAGATATTTAATAGCATTCTTTTGTTTTAACTAACTTGTAAATAAACTTAATAAGTATATATTTTTAAAGTTAAATTTATGCTGTTACTTTTATTATTTAAAGCAAAATTGTTTTGAAATATATTATACACCTCAATTATTGAATTTTATTAGATACTAGTTGAAGCCTGGCGCATCCGCCACGACATCTACATCAAGAAAAAAATACTTTTTTTTTAATTAAATAAAAAACAAAAAAATCCGGCGACGACAGTTTTTAGAAGAGCCAATTAGCTATCTTTTAGTAAAAAAAGCAACTTTCTAGAGCAAGTCGTTACTTCAGTAGAGACGACACAGGTAAACATTAGCATTTTATATATGCAGATAGTTCATACCAAATTAACTTTTAGTCACCCGATTAAGCTTGGCCGGCACAGCGTTGCCCACTTTTACATATCTTCTTTTAATTAAAATATACAATATTAATTAACAAACAATAATAAATTAATTATAAATATATAAACAGTTATTATTTACATAACAAATTCACTTTCTTAACAGTACTTAAGGAACATAAATGGCCATTACTATCGCTCTCCCATTCAAAATATTCTAATACACTTGCGATGAGTTTTTTACGATTATTAAGCTATCTTGTACCACTTTGCAATAAAAGAGGTTCTAAAAAGAACAATGCTCGACTACAAGGTCTCCTAATAAAAATTTGTGAGCTTAAAATATCACAACACAATTCGTTTAAATACAAAACTAAAGTGTCAAAACGAATGACACTGTCAGGAAATAAATTAATAAATATGGCAACTTGACATTTTTTACAGCAGAGCGGGAAATTTTAATTTCACTTAGTCAAAATTGATATCGAATATATTTTTACTTTAATACTAGAGAGTCCAACAAAAAAAGCTATTTTGAACATACTAAAAAATACATATTTATGCTATAAATATATTTTTAATTGCGACATAATTACACCAAATCTTAATGAAAACATCTTATTAAACAAGCCAACAAGATCCTTTCCATCTAATGAGATTTTTATGCTCTCTAAATCTCTATCGAAATATATAGTTTTGTATATGAATCCCCGGCTATTCAGCGGCATTTACTTGGCAACTGCGCCCTTATTTTCTCCATTGAAACCGGTCCAGTAGCATAAGCCCGCCAAAAAAGATTTCTAATCGATTAGTGGCGGTTCGGTTTCCTATATACTTCCTCCCACACCCCTCGCTCCCTTTTTGGTCTTTTTTCTCCTTCTCTATGTTCTGCTTTCGGCCCTTCGCTCGCTGCCAGGCTCTTAATTATAGCGGCACACACTGGCAAACACTCGCCAAAAAAATCTGCCGCGACTGAACCACAAAATGTAACAAAAGTGTAAATCAGAAAAGGTCCCTGGCTGATAAGTGGTACAACAATTTTTTTGTAGTGCAAATTGCGGTCCTGCAGGTCATATATCAACTGAGGGTGACTTTTTTTAGTGGGGGAGAATCGTATAGAAGTGAGATGACTCAAAATCATTAATCGTCGAGTAACGCGAATACGGTGAATACATGGACGTGAAATTGTATACGGGTGTCTAAACTCAAGCCAGGCAATGTTTATTTATTATAAATTTATTTAATTTTTTTTATTTATATTTTTTTTATTTATAAATTTATTTATTTTTTTTATTTATAAATTTATTTATTTTTTTTATTTGTAAATTTATTTAAATTTTTATTATTCTATTTCATTTTTTATTAATTTATTTAATTTGTCTTTCCCATTAACACTATAGCTTCATTCGAAACCTCGCAATTTAGTGGAATAAATTAGTGGTTTCAATTAGCGTAGAAGTTTGTTCTTTTAATTTCAATGTAAGCATTCAGAACGTCAAAATTAGTAGTAGACATTTCCAATTAGCAGAAGTAGTTATCAAACTTTTAACTTTTCCACTAATTAAGCTTGATTTTCATGCATCCGTTATCCGACGATACCTTGATACGATATTAATTTTATTGGTTGAATTTAAAGACTTTGATTGGTTAGAAACGGTTAACCAATCGAAGCCTTTAAATTCAACCAATAAAATTAATATCGTATCATCGTATCGTCGGACAACGGATGCATGAAAATCAAGCTTTATACTTCAAAATTTGCGAGAAATGTCATTTTGGTCTTTGATTATGTTCCGTCAAGAGAAATTGTAGTTAGAAATCAAAAGTTGATTGTTTCATAAGCTCAATATTAGGCTTCCTCTATGGATACAACTGACTAACCCAAGCTGTTGCTCGGATATTCTATTAATTTTATTTGTTTTTTTTTATACCTTGTGAATGACCGTAAACTAAAAACTATAAAGTGTAATTGAAACCACTAATTGCGAGGTTCTGAATGAAGCGTTCGTCACGCCTACTGGGTGCTAACTGAGCGCCTGTACAGAGTGAATCTTGAAAAAATAAGTGCAAATATTTTTAGGGGTAGTATATTTTGACCCTAGAAACACAATGATAAGTTGTTTTTTCTTGATTTTTTTTAAATTTTCAGTTTTTTGAAAAAAATGCAATTTATTAGATAAAAAACATAGTTTCTTGATAACGTAGCAAAATATGTAGTAGATTAAATTTACAAGAAAAAAAAACAGAAGATCCAGTGGGTCTTCTCAAAATTTTAGAAAAAAAAATGGCAATTTTCAAAGTAAAATAACTTGGTTATTTTGGACTTATTTGAAAAACAGTAAAAAAAATAATGTTTCTTTTATCGAGATCTACAAGCCCTGAAAATATTTGCACTTACTTAAGACTCTTATAACCCTGTATAAACGTTCAATTTGTAGATATTAGTTTAGTTTTAATCATCTGCTGATGATGCTAACATGGTTAGCGAAATGCGCGGCTAGTGCAAAAGTAAAAGTGTTTTGGTGTATTGTGGTGATTGAGTGTTTTATTTTGCTCTTGAAACACTAAAGGTTCCAACCCCCAACTGTGATTATTGGCATAGTCTTTGTTTTTAAATATAAATATTCAAAGATTAAAGTTTGTCCAAATTAATAACTAAGTAATTTTCCAGTATGAAAAAAGGATATGAAAATTATTTGTTTGGAATGCTTAATAGTATTATAATATAATGTGGAACTTTTATAAAATATGTAGGAAACTAAAACTAAATAACGTGAAATCATTAAATTAATGAATAGTTGTTTTAATACTATTTAAACTTCGAAATTAAATATCCCATTAGAAGCACAATTAATGAAAAAAACAAAGTTTATTTACATTAGCTTCAGGTTTAACTTTTTGAAATGTTTTCTCTAGTAACAAAAGTAAAATAATAAAAGTTTGTTTGCAAAACAAGAAGCAGAGTTAATACTAAATAAACAACACAAAAACGTTAAGCATAAAAAATAACCTTAATAATATATGTCTAGAATATCATTAATAACACTCGGTTGTTACGGGTTCATTTTCTCATTAGATTATTTTCTTCATTTTGACAATAAGCTAGTCCTAAAATAAATAGTAATAATATATTTTCTTTCTAGTTACTTATTAACTTACTTAAATATAATTATTTAGCTCTCAATAAAATTGTAACTGCTAATTTAACTTGTCATGTAGTTTCTTCGAGTTAAGCTGGATTTATAAACTCGGGAGTTGAGCTTCAGTTGAGGTTCAGTTGCCGTTCAAAATGTTCAACGCTATAAAATGAACGCGCGCATTTATAAAGTCAGTTGGTCGAAAAGTTGGCAGTTCGTTTTACGTTCAGCAGAGCTCAAAGATGGTCAATGTTTATGTCGGCAGTTGCGGGCAGTTGGCGACCGCTGGCGACGTTCGGCGATAGCCAATGAATAAGCGTCTGTCGATCACGTGAAGCACAGTACGCCGATGCATTGGAAAATGACCCTTATTGTTGTTTCATTATTTCTGTTAATGTGATGTTTATATTTTGCGTAATCGTGGATTACTGTGTTTGAACTTTGACAAATACCAGAAGTATTTTTAAATCGAAAGAAAAACGTTCGAAATTTTCACAATTCCAAACCTAACCTACAACCGAAACTGACAGTTTATAAATGCAAAAATATTGGACCTCAACTGCCGCGAACATCCAACTGCAACTGAACCTCAACTCAACGCCAACTTCCGAGTTTATAAATCCAGCTTTAATATTTTGAATTGTACGAGTAAAATTTCTTCGGTGTAGCCTTAGATATTTTTACAAGCAGATTGGATTTATTTCTTCTTGTTTATAACTTGTAAATGTTAACAAACCTCACAACCTGAAATATTTTGATGATAAATACTTATAAACATTATTCGTTATGTAATTTTAGCTTTGGTATATATTACTCACCTTTCTAATAGGTCCAGTTTTATTGATTTGTTGATATATTGGATATTTTAGAAATATATTTTCGATTTTCCAATATTTTGTTTATCTGTCAATTTTGATGCACTGAAGGTCACAGATTGTAAGTTATTTAGAGTTTTTCTTCTTTTAATAATATTGGGATTTTGTAAATTCGGTCGAAATAAGTCGCCTCAGATTAGTGATACACGAAATTATATATGATTATTTGTTAGAGACTTTCAACTTTAGTAACTATTGTTGGTAGTACTTTTAAGTTTTCAAAACTAACGAAGGAGCATATCAAAAATCTTAGGTACATCGCGATGGGCCTCAAATATGACCGACTTAAATTCCGGTTTATCAGTGCCGTTCTAATTTTATTTAAAAAATGTATAACTATGATGTAGGGTAGACATGGGGTAGACTCAATAATTTGTTGTTTTATTTTACGTTGTGAATAAATGTTGGTAGTTATTAAAATTGTTATAGAAATATATAATTCTAATAAAAACAGATAAGTTATAATAAATATTTATTAACACAAACATCCGATACGCTACTGAAGCAGGTAAGTCAAATTAACGTATCTAAATTCTTTGACATCTCATCTTTGACAAGTAATAAATAAAAACTAAAATGCAAGAAAAATATATAATTTAGTTAATTTAAGTGAATTTCATAAATGATCGGTTTACTACACGTATGTATATTATATAGTCACTTACTAGCGAAAAGCTGTTCCATTATTTCACTCAATTTTTGCCGAGATCTACCGCACGCTCCACAACCAACTATTTTAGAGTCTTTTTCGATAAATCGCGATAGTGTCACTGTTAATTTAAGTTCTGCCACAATTTCCATCTAGATTTACTACCTTTATACAATTATCAGTAGTAAAATAAATAATAAATAACATAAAATAATCTTCGTAAAGACTGACAAATCCACAAAATTTCAAATCAAATTCAAATGTGTCAAATGAATCGTCAAACAGAACTGTCAAGGATCCCCACCCTAGAGAGCTTTTTCCGCCCACCATGCATGAATACATGGATAGCATTATGCTCCTTCCTTAGTCTTCTTATTCAAAGTTTTCAAATAACTGTTGGAATTTTTGACGGTTGTCAATTTTTCGGTTAGATTTTGTAAAATGGACGCCTAAAAGTTTAATTCTATTAATTATCGTTAATCATCTATTATATAGGATTATAAATTAGGGTCCATTAGTGGTAAATATTTCGGGTGATTTGTGTGGAACTGAATTTTACCTCCACTTGTTGGGATTAATACCAGATTATAACCGAATAAAAAGAAACCCTTCAGACAGAAGGTAAGTTTCTATTTTCCTTTTTTTTCAAACGAATTTCATAATTTGAGGTGCAAATATTTAATTCATACTTACTAAATATTAAAGATTACATTACATATAACTAAATCTATATATAATACAAAAAAAACTATGGATAAAAAAAATAAAACTTAAATCTAATCCTAAAGTGACCGAAACCAAAATAAAATATTAATTCTAAATATAAAAGAAAAACGAACAAAACCTAAAAAATCTTATTTCTAAAAAAAACAATTAAAACTAATAATAAAAGCTCTTAAAAATAACCCTTATAATCTAAAATAAAAAAAAACTATTCTAGTAAAAAAAAACAATTATTTACATATGTACAGTTTCCGTAGATACCGAATTAATTTTAGTTTTTAGTACAGCTTTGAGGGCTGGTTATAAATCAATTTCTAGGGTTGGGAATTGTATTTTGTAATAAATTACGTAATATTCTTTTGCTTTTTATTAAGATAAATTATGCTGATAATTTAACTTAATTGCTTTATTTTTTTTGCTTATTTGATTACTGCTATTTATTTTTCTAGAGCAAAGTAGTAAGATATTTCTTTCTTTGTTCTAGGGTTTTTTTGGGGTCTTTTGACCATTTTATTTTCTCCTTCATACTTCGAAGTACTACTTCGTACTACATTTACGTACGGGCACTTTATGTATGGGTACAGATATCGACTTGCGTAGAAGTGGATGGGTTTTGGTTTCTGATGCTGCATAAGTAACTTATAGGCACAAGAACCTAACTTGGCTATTTAGTATTGATTTTTTTAAAATATTATGATGATATATGTAAACCGCATATCTGGTATGATTTTTCTTTTGTAAATTGATTTAGATTTATTAAGTTTACTACAATTTTTTTTATTATAGTTGGAAAATTTGGAATGATTATTCTGCCTATATTTAGAGAATATTTTTATTATTGTGTGTGAGTAATTAAATTGATTCTCATTGGTCACAGCCTCTACTCTCGAAAAAAAAATAATAACACTTATTTTTTTGTTATTTAAATATATTCTTCTTTTCTTTTGAAGTTGTTAGGTACTTTGATTCATATCTTTAAATTCTTATAGTGTAAATTTCACACTTTAAATTTAATATAGTACTTTTGTTTTCACAATTTTTTTTATTTATTTTAATGGCAATCCATCTATTTTTCACATAAAAATATTTCGTAATTTAATCAGAACAACTCTTCTCTGTGGATTAAAAAAAAATTACGTGGCGCCCTGGGAATTTATTTCCCGGAAGATCTGTAACCCACCCACTGTATAAAAGCTAGGGGGTATCTACAGAGGGGAAATTTTATAGTGGAGTTAGCCGACTCTGAAACTTTCTGTTTTTATTAAGATTTTTAATTTTTCTTTTGTTTAAAAAAAAATAACGCCACAAGGTACTTAACAAATTTCAAAATTTTTAAATTATCTGTGGTCTTACTATGTAATTATTATTTCTTACTATTAACTTAATAAAAATATATAAATAAAAGTTTTCCATCACATCACAGTTTCTAGATAACATGGCAGGTCAAAAATCACAATTTTTCTGGAAACTAAAGTAGCTAGTTCTTATCTTCACTAATGTTTTGACTGGAAAGGCAAGGTTTTTTTGGTCTGACTGGCTTTTCTCTTATACTGAGATATACTGAGATGGAGAGGTATCTCAGTAAACTGTAATAGGCTAGCATAGTAGGTTCCCATCTTCCCTGGTAACGCCTCACAATTGTGGCAATATCTTGATGAAAACTTTCTCCTTGTTCATTGCTAACTGATCGCATATTTTCGGGTAAAATCTCAAATGGGAATGAACGAAATGCAGTTTTAAAGACATATTGCCTCCCATTTTATAATAGCAGTCTAGCATCACTTTTATTTTGTCACGAAAGTCGGCGGATTTGTTGTTACCAGAAAGTTTTTTACCACATCTATAAAAGCGTTCCATGCTTCTTTTTCAGTTGGGTTAAGGGTAGATGTGAAAGATGAATCTTCAATTAGCTTTTTAATGTCCGGACCAACGAATACGCCTTTTTTGATTTTTGCTTCGCTAAGCTTCGAAAACTTTTGCTTGCGAAATTGAAAAGTAGCTTTCTTTAAGCGTTTTACAAAATGTTTTATGAGACCCAATTTGATAGGTAGTGGTGGCAAAACTAGATGTGATATGAAATTAAAATTGCTTACAAATATTTTTAAAAACCGACCTGATTATAAAACAATATAAGCCGATTCAGATAATTTTTTAGTGTTGAGTAGTGTAATCTAGACATGTATTATATTTTCTGTAAGATAATATATAGACTAATACTGGAAATACAATATTGCTTACAAAAGCATTACCCAACTTTATACTCTAAATATCTTAATAAGCAATTACGCCAACATCGAAGTGGCAAAACCTGGGTGGAAAATTTAATTCCCCTAAAATTTGTGAGCGGCAAACTCTTAATCGAATCCCGTTGTGCCTTTGTATCGTGCATCGAGCGGAGAAAGTCTGAACTGTCATTTCGATTCTCAAATTAGACGCTAGTTGGCGTTATGTGACGCTGCGATGAGGCACCATAAAGATTTACTTTCCTACTTCATCGTTGAAAATATTTATACTATGTTTTATTACTCAGGGGATATTTCGATAGACATATACCGGGTGTTGCATCGTCGAGCGGGACATAGGAAATCCCATGTAAATTTTAACGGGGTCAATTATTGGCTTCCCTAATTATTTTAGAGAATAATTCTATTTAGGTTTATTGAAGAGCACTAAAACCCACATTCAAAAGGATAACTCTAGATATTTTTGATTAGCCCGTTTACGAGTTATCGCCGATTTCTTTTTAAATATTTCTCCTTTCTTATGGCCCTGTATTTACTCATGAGCACAAGTCAAGTTAAAAGATAACTGTCAAATGAAGTTGTCATTTCAGAAATTTATCTATTTAGTGCTTTATTATTATTATTAAAGACTCATACCTACATCGAAAATATTAGCCATGAATTACACTACTGAAGAAAAAGTATTGATGATTAAATGGTATTACCTATCAAGGAAATAGTTATCAAAAGGTGTCGGACATGTTTGCTGCTCTGGGGGGGGTTGAGTTAGCGTTGGTTTCCATGTAATTTGACAAATAAATAAAGCTGTCTCTTTAGTTGTCAGTTTTGAGTCAATATTTTTTAATTCTCTTTCGTGTCGATTGCTGATTGAATTGGAACAAGAAATGGCTCAAAACGAAATAAGTAAATTACCAACAGATATTCAGGCTGAGGCGACAAACGCCATATCCAAACTACTTCCATTTATTTCCCGAATAACTTACGAAAAGGAATACCTACAACAATTTTCAAAAATGGAAGCAATTAAAAAACGTGCGAGAAGAAATAAAGTTTTTATCCTATCCTCGCTGTTAAAGTACCATTTAATCTACCCTTGCGGTTAAAGTACTATTTTTGATAGATATAAGACAATTTTAACAGTTGCTATGGAAAAAAATAAGGTGTCCGTTTTTCGTGCAGGTGAGTGTATAAAACACAAATCGAAAAATGAAAACGTTTTGTTTCGTTCCCATTTAATGATAAAAACGAGTCGACGTTTATTGGACAAAATAAAAGAGAAATGCCAGCGTGTCAAGCTTTTCCAAACCTGGATAAAACAAAGTCTCAATAAATCAACAGATATATTCCCGTTTTCGACTGACGTAACTCGCTTTTAAAGTGTCATCGCGACGGCCGGGCGAGAATAGTTCCACTAAAAGACTTTTAAATTAAAAGTGTCGCCGTCAGTGGTCACTATCGGACTCATAAAGCGCTCAAAGAGCAGAAATGGCCATCGAACTTATTCCTTTTACCTTGCCATTTTGCATTGTTTGCATCAGTTTAATAAAAAAAATAAAAAAAGACACCAATCCAACGTAACCGGGTGAATGGAGATAGAAAAGAGATGATGAATTTATCTGGAACATGTTTTTTTTTTGGAATAGCATTGACGGAACAAACAAAATAATTTTTTAACTTGCGACACAGAAATTGCACACAACATATAGAGCAACTCTGAAATTTTGGGTATTAAATTATTATTATTGGGTTATACAAGGTGGTCTAAATTGTATTCCGGAAACTTCGGCAGCATATTCTGTAGATTCTGCAGTCATTTCTAAAATAACGTCATTATTTGGATGAAAATTGGCGTCTAGGAGTTTTTTGACATGGTAAATTTGATTTTGATATCAATATGGCTCCTACTGGTGGAGGGCGCCACCTACACGTGTTTTAACCTTAGACAAGGAAAGAGAGGGGACAGGTAACACGGCAGCTGAAAGTGAGGCCACTTGTCACCACACGAAATTCTCCAATGGCGTAGCATCAGAAGTCAGTTTGTACCTATACGATAAAAAATGTTTAATTAAACGTTAACTAATATATCGTTTATTTTTGAGTAATGCATATACAATTTTGTATTCTATAGTCTCATCTTTATAATATTAGAATATCTAAGTCGATAATGCAAAATTTATTTAACAGTCACAGTGAACTGATCATAAAGACAATTATTATTTATTTATTAACGTATGAATAATGTATAATTAAATAAAAAATAATGTAAGTATATATGTTTTAAACGTGTATATACATATACCGTATGATCGAAAAACAACGGCATCCTGTTTGTTTGGAAATGACGATCGATGACATTCCCCATATAATTCTACATAAAAAATGACATAAACACTATATAAAATGACATCGAAAAATGACTGAGAGGAATGTCATCGACACATCGACAATCATCCAACCAACTGGACGCCGTTTTTTTCGATCATACGGTATAATAATGAATCTAGCCAATCCCCTTCACACTTGCCTACGGATTCAATGAATAATGTAATTTTAATATTTGTTACCTTCAACCATAAGAATATCCTAAATTTCCGCAAAGAAATAAACAATTATAGAAGCTTTGTGTTGTTTTATTTATTTATTTTTAAATTATTATTTATTACTCACTGAAACTATTATTATACACCTAAACTAGCAAATTTTTTGAAAGGATATTTAAAAAAATATTGTAACAAGTAGCCCACCACAAGTTTGTCCACCCCCAGCAAATCTTGACAGGTAAATTTAAGTTTCACCAAACCAAACCAAAATTTTTCATGTTTTTTTTTATAATTTACAATTATTATTTTACATATTTGATAACAATACTTTATACATTTTTTTTATATCTAAAATATATAAAAAAATGTTTATTGCAGGAATTGTGTATTTCTCTAATTATAATACCCTACGCCACTGGAGAAATCCAGTCTGAGTAGCATTATTTATAGTTTCAAACATTACTTATAATATAGGATATTGAAAGTACTACTTGAAATTAATAAAAATAGTTTGCTTTGGACGTGGTACAAGACATATTAAAACCATTTTACATATTTTTACCGCTATAATGAAAAAATGTAATTTTATGACTACATAACAAAAGTTGTGTATCAAATTTTATTTGTAAAATGTAATTCCAGTCATTTTTTTCTCGCTTCAGCCTTTGCAGCCATACGCTGAATATCTCACCATACTAAACAACACAGTTTATAAATTTAAAACAAAACAGTTGTCACAAAAACATAAAAATTCGCTTCGTGTCACCTCGAAATCTTGTCACCATAGTATGGCCGTCGATCGAATTTTGGCCTCACTAACCGATCACGGGAGAATATGCGTGTTACCCGTCCCCTCTCTTTCCTTGTCTAAGGTTTTAACTGTTTTGAAGAGTAATAACTTTTTGTCTGTAACTGTATAAAACTACCGAGGGAAAAAATATCATCTCTGTGACTTTTTACGTAAAAAATATCTCTTTGTAAAAATCGCTACGAGCAATCGTTCTCAAGATATTTAGAATGGAATTAGTCAATACATGTCATTATTGACGAAAAATAAACACGTTGAGTAGATGGTCATTTGTATCAGTTTCAATCTGCAAACGCGCGTCCAGTGTAAAATTAAAAGTGATTTGGTGTATTATAGTGATTTAGCGTTTTTATTTTGCGAAACGTTGTGTATATCAAAAATAAATGAAGACAATGGAAGTACGAAATTCTTTTAGCTTCAATATTAAACTAAATTCAATATTATCAGCGCAATCTTGATAAAATAAGCAAAATGCGATAAATTCGTGATCTCATCAATTAAAACAACACTCACCAAATCCAATACTAGTTTCTTTTGTAAGTATATAAAAGTTTTGGAAAACAAACTTTAACAAGAGACGAGTTCGAAAATAGAGTTCTTTTCTCTGCTGCATTTCCAAAGACACTCAAAGACACTCAATTATATATTATTATATAATATATAATATATATATATTAATATATATATATATATATATAGTTATATATATATCATATATATATATATAATATATATATATATATACTATATTATATTATATAATATATATAATTATAGTATAAGTATATATATTTTTTTCTTTATTTTTTATTTTCTGTTTATCATTCGTTAAAGATAGTCACGGCTTCCAAAGGCTGCTGCTTTTGCACTCAGGCTCGGTGTTGACTTGATGTTTTTTTGCAGGTTCTGGTCTCAACCAGAGGCCTAAGAACTCCGCAAGTGTTTGCGTAATATTTGCGCTGTCCCAAAGATCGCTGTTTTCTGGAGCTGGGCGATGCTTAACTCCATGATCTCGAGGTCAATAAGGTGTTTCCCCAAATTCGACGTGATGGCTCCCATGGCTCCTATGACAATTGGGATGACTGAGAATGGTTTTCTCCATAGGCGGGTAATTTCTCTTCCTAGCTCCTGGTACGTTTATTTGATTTTTTCGATCTCCTTATCTCTCACTCGGGGTCTCCAGGGATGGCTATGTCTATTATATTGATGCTTCTTCTTGTGTTATCACGCACGATGGTCCGGCGTATGTGTTTCAAGTTGCTCTGTCAGTCTGTACTCGAAGTCCAAAGTTATTTTGTCCCCTATCGTTATTTCAGACCCACCTTCGCTAACTGCACGGCTTCTTTCACGTGGTTGTACCAGTTTTTCTTTACTGGGGCGCCGATGTTTTTGCAGATGTTCCAATGCATATAGCTGGGGCTACAGTTACTCGTACATTAGCGTGTGAGAGTCTTTTCTTATATTCCGTTTGTGCGATCTTACTGCATCCTGACACTAGGTGGTCAATGGTCTCATCTCTATCTCTACAGAGTCTACATTTTGGATCATCTGTCGTTTTGTGTACTCTGTATTTAATTGCATTTGTTGTGAAGGCTTGATCTTGTGCTGCAAAGATGGCTGCTTCTATTTCTTTGCGGGTTGTCCCATTCGATATCCATTGGTATGATTTTTTATCATCTGCGTTTTCTTTAATATTTCTTGTGTAACTACCGTGGAGGGGTTTATTATTCCAGTTTGCTATTCTAGCTGATATATCTTTTGTTGTATATTTTTGTGTGTCTACCTTATTACATTATAAGATATTTCCTCTTTTAATATACTCAACGGATTAGTTTTCTCACGACTTGTTTTGAGATATTGGCTTAGACTTATTTTCTCCTCCTCCACAGTTTGTAACACTTGGACAAGTCCTCTTCCTCCTATTCGTCGCGAAATGTAAAGCCTGTCGATATCACTCTTGGGATGCAATGCTTGGTGCATTGTGCTATGCACAATTTTTCCCCTGTCTTTTTTTATTCAATGTTTCTTCAAGTTTCTGTGTGTCCATTTATTATTCCTGCAGTGTATCTTATGACCGGAACTGCCCAAGTGTTTATGGCTTTGATACTATTTCCTCCATTCAATTGGGTTTTTAATATTTTTCACCCTTTTCAAGATATTCTTGGCGACTAGATGCTTTAACCTCTTCGTGCAAGAGATCGGCCGCTTCGAGAATTCCCAAGTATCGGTATTTATGGTCTTGGCCTAGGTTCTTGATTATGTCTCCATTCTCGAAATTGATTCCCTCTGATTCTATGAGCTTTCCTCTTCGTAAAGCCATTGTCGCACATTTGTCTAATCCAAACTGCATTCCAATGCCCTCGCTGAATATCCGGACCGTGTTCAGCAGCGATTCAATGCCTCCTCGAGTTCCAGCGTACAGCTTGAGATCATCCATGTATAGGAGGTGGTTGATCTTTCCAGCTCGCCCTGATACCTGATAGCCCACCTTGGATTTGTTGAGCAGAGTTGTCAAAGGGAAAAGAGCCGTCGTGAAAAGCAGCGGAGAGAGAGAATCTCCTTGGAAAATTCCTCTTTTGATCTTTAACTGGCCATAGTCCTGTCCTCCAACATACAGATTGGTTCTCCATGAGTCCATCCCCTTGGATATAAACGTTGTTATTTTATTACTAATACCGTAAATATTCAGGCATTCCCGGATCCAGCTATGCGGTAGAGAATCGAAAGCTTTTCTATAATCTATCCAAGCCATATGCAGGTTTGTTTGCTTTCTTCTGCAGTTTTTTAATACCATCTTGTCGATTAAAATTATACAGGATGCTACAAATTCGAGGTACGAGCATTGGTATCTCTGTAACCGTATAATAGATAGGAACATGGTTAAATTGGGGCAAAGTTGCGCTTTAGGATGTTCACCAAGATGCCATCAAAAAAGTTTAAAAAAAAAAAAAAAAAAAAAAAGTTTTTTTTTTTTAAGAAAAAAGAAACGGTTTTTTGAGAATCATTTTATTTTTCCTGTCGCTTACTTTTTAAGATATCAAAAAACTAATTGCACATTTCATAGCCACTTTATTAGAGCTATCTGACTGTGTTTTTAGATTTCCAAATTAGTCAATATTTTGGAGATACAGAGGCCAACTTAATTTTTTAAAATACGGACCTGCATTTATTTATTTCAGGTTTTGAAAGAACTCGGCCTCCTGAGTACAATGATATGCACACTTGATACAATTTTTTTGTTTTTGATACCTAACAATAACAGAACTATTTAATTGTTATTTAAAATAATTTCAAATCCGGCTCTGATTATTTTAATTATATTATAATCTGATTATATTCATTCCAACAATATTTGATCAGGGCTAATTAACATTGAATTAAGGAAAATCAATAAAAATGTGGGCATTTGAAATCAATACATTACAACATTAAGAGTACAAAAACAATTAACGTGTAATAAAAAAACAATTAAAAAGTACAATGCATTTCGGAAGTATAAGATCTGTTCAAAGAGCTAAAATAAAAACTGAACGAAAAACAAATGTGGCATTACGGAGGGGTAACCCTTTCGAACATGGCAGAGTATTAGAAACTAGTTTGTAGAAAGTTGATTTATTTATAATACTTAAAAATACTAACTTATAACATACGATTAATATTATGCATATTATTATAGATCGTACCAAAGGATCGTACACTGAGATTTCAAATCACAATAAAAAAGTTAAAAATAATAGATATCTTTAAATTGTTGACCTGGATATTAATTATATGAATCTTTCAACTGGCTCAATTTTCCTTATTCAACGTTAATTAGCGCTGAACAATATTGTTTGCTAAATCATAATTATATTAAATGAATTAAAAAAATATTTATAAAATAAAATTTGTATCTAACTTTATATAACAGTATAAATATTTTATTTACTGGTTAAGGTACCCAAAAACAAAAGAAAGTAGCTCAAGTTTGCATATCATGTACTCAGGAGACCGAGTCTTTTCAAAACCTGAAAATAAAGCAGGTCCGTCAATTGAAAAAATTATTTGGCCTACTGTATCATCACAAATTATCAGCTAATCTTTGAAATCTAAAAATACCATAAGATAATCCTAATAAAATGGTTATATGAAAGTGTGCAATTAATTTGATTTTCTAAAAAAATGTTTTTTTTTTTTTTTTAAATGGTTTTAAAAAAATCCGTTTTTTCCAAAAAACTCATCAATCCTTGAAATTTTTAAAACTTTTTTGATGGCATCTAGTTGAACATCCCAAAGCGCAAATTTACCCCAATTTAACCAACTTCATATCTATTACGGTATCCGAGATACCAATGCTCGTACCTCGAATTTGTATAGCACCCTGTATAAAGGTTGTCTCAGAAATATGTGCAGGTATTTTAACTGGTAGTATAATTCAAATGAAACACGCCTATGAGGTTTTAGTATTTTGAAGAACAAAATAAATTAATATAATAGAAAATCAATTAAATTTTAAATTCCAGCGATAATTAGAAATCCTTCAATTTAAAAGCTTACTATAGGCTGATTTTTTTTCTAGACATAAATTCTAAAAAACATAATAAAAAAAAAAAAAAAAAAAAAAAAAAAATCAAATTTCCCAAAATAAGGAAATTTCATCAATGCTGCCCTTCTTTACGCGAATAAAAAAATAACAAGTTTAAGAAAACAGAGAAATGGAGGAAAACCCAGTAGTAGAGTTTCGCTTAATTGGATTCATAAATCCATCAACCTGAAGGGAAAAAATGGCCTAAAGTTTTTAATTTTGTTCCGTGTCATTTGAACTCGCAGGACCCCGAAAATCGATACGATATTTTTTATTTTTTTTCAAACACTCGTTAACTCGATTTGTGTACCGAGAAATTTTAGATATACTTAGGCGCTGATCTCTTTCGTTATAAAATAAATAATTTTTTTTTTTTTTTTTTTTATACTAAAAATAAAAATCTAGAGCCTGATATCTATAGGATATAACATTTGGGTATTTTATACAAAATAAATCCAATAATAAACAATTTGGAGGACGGCCGCCTACGGACCGATAGACACTCCGTAGAGAAAGTGTTGCAAATATAAGATATCTGAAAATTGAGATGGTTATATATGAAAAGTCGATACAACAGACAGAGACGGAAACTCGGAATTTCAAATCGTTAGATTAAAAAGCGAGGTTATTGTTCATTTGTCAAAGATCGTCCAAATGAAAATAAAACAATTTAAATTTTGACAGGTACGTGATCTCAATAAAGTGTGGTCGCGGTCATGTTCAACTCTGACTAGTTCTATTATGGTATAGGCTAATATTAAATTCCTTTATGAAAAAAGGGAAAGATAATTCAATTTCAGCAGTGGTGGTGGTGCAATAAATTTATGAATCGAATGCGATTTATAAGAAATTTAAAACAAGAAAAATAATCTGTAAGTAATTTTATAGTTTAATTAAAAAAAAAAAAAAAAAATTATATTTATTCATATTAACATTTTAGTACAATGATAATAGGAAAATATGGAAGAAAGCAGTGAAGCAGGAGATTTATAAACAAATCCTAAAACCACCATCATGGTAAAGTTATTAAATTGAAAAATTAATGCATTAAGACTGTTAGTAAATAAACAGTAGGGTACAGAAGGGGGTTTCTGCGCCAGGAGGAGGAGGAGCAGAGGAGAGGAGAGCGTAACATCAGCTAAATCAAGTTAAAATACGCTAATAAAACAAGAAAAGAGCAGTTTAACAGTTTTGAACAGCTTTTGAACTGCTTTGAACGGCTTTTTAGCATTAAAACAACAGACCTGTAATTTTTTGTTCAGACCCGTTTATTTCGATTTTAAAGCTGTTCAAAAGCGGTTCAAACCTGTTTTTATTCTGTTTATTAGCGTATTTTAACTGTTCTTAGCTGATTTACACCACTTCCTGCTCTTTGCTCCTCCTCCTCTGGCGTAGAAACCCCCTTCTACCCCTACTAATAACAATGTTGTTTCATAGGGCTTTTTAGTAAAGATATAGGTAGGATAGCATCAGTGATAATTAAGGTGATTTTTATTTTTATAAAATAAATAAAATGCACATACTTTTGTCTTAATTAATAAGTAATAAATAGTACCTAAATAAGTTACATTTACACATTATATGTAACATTATTTAATAAAAAAATTATAAAAAACATTTTGTGATATTACTTTATCTTTAATAAACTCAAAGTGATGGGAACTTCAAAAAAAAAAGAAAATAAAGGAAAAAATCTTGTCTAAACAAAGTTGAACTAACATTCATCGGTATAAGGTATAGTGTAAGAAATTAAATAAAAATTGTAACACAAAAAAAATAAAACCAAATGTGAGTTGAATAACAGGTTTTATAAGGTTCCTTGTTATAATATTAATAATTAAGATATGCGAATTAAAATGAAATAAATAGTTTATTTATTTGAATAATAATTTATTTATTTTTTACCTACTTTAGAGCCTTATTAAAAACTAGTTGAGGCCTGGCGCATCCGCCACGACCTCAGGAAAAAAAATACTTTTTTTTAATTAATTAAAATGAAAACAAAAAATCCGGCGACTACAGTTTTGTGAAGAGCCCATTTATTATCTTTAGTAAAAAAGCAACTTTCTAGAACAAGTCGTTACTTCAGTAGAGACGACACAGATAAACATTAGCATTTTATGTATAAATATGTAGTAATGGCTTATGATAGATTTAAATAAAAATAATTTATAAATTACTGTTTTATCACTATTATCCTAACTTAATGCATTCTCTTCGTTCTGATGCTCTATCAGAACAGAGACTCTCTTTATTTTGTAACAGTCCTTATAAATTCCGGCACTAGCAACAATAGTTTTTGCACCATTTCTTAATATATATTTATTGGTGTTTATACCCCATAAGTTCTAAAATGATTATAGCCTACTAGAATAGGTAAGTCTTTTCCAAATAATCTAAAATCGACTTTATTGGAATAAACGAAACAATAATAACAATGTCTTGGTTATGTTAAGCAATTTTGTCAAATATCAATAAAATCAATATCTATTTTTACTATGGTCAAATTTTTATCCGACATATAAAGCACTATTTGGCAGTTCAGGCGCCAGATAGGATATCCTGGGAGATAAGTTTAATTTATCTAATAGATACTGTTATCTATAGGTGAAAATACGCGTTTTTCTGCTATACGTCAAATAAAATATATCTGGCAGATTATAACACGCTATCCGTACCTGAAAACACCGGGGGTTAGTGTAGATTTACTAAAAGGAAAAAAAGAGCAACTTTTGAAATTAAATATAATTTATGCAACAGCCACAATTATACTTTATATATATTATTTACCATATGTGCTGCTGGCTGCCATATATACAAAATAAATAATAACACATGCGTGAGTTTTTGAAGTTATAACAAACTAGTGTTATAACTTTTTGCCACACCATTGAAAATTATTAAGCTTATTATCAAAAACCATTTATCATTTCTTAATTAATTAAAAAAAATTAAAAGTTTTTAATTTTTTCCGTGTCATTTGAAACTCGCAGACCCCCGAAAATCGATAGATATTTTTTTTTCAAACACTCGTTAACTCGATTTGTGTACCGAGAAATTTTAGTATACTTAGGCGCGATCTCTTCAGTTATAAATAAATAACTTTTATCTAACAAATAACCATCTAAAAGATAAACAATCTAAAGCCTGATATCTATAGGATATAACATTTGGGTATTTTCAGCACAAAATAAACTAATATGTAAACAATTTTGAGGACGGCCGCCTACGGACCGGTAGACACTCGTAGAGAAAGTGTTGCCAATATAAGATATCTGAAATTGAGATGGTTATATATGAAAAGTCGATACAAAAGATAGAGACAGAAACTCGGAATTTCAAATCGTTATATTAAAAAGTGAGGTTATTGTTCAGTTGTCAAAATAGAATCGTCAAATGAAATAAAAACAATAAAATTTAACTAAAATATATTTTGTGTTCAACTCCAACTAGTTCTATTATGGCAGGAATATTTAAATTTACCTTTATGGAAAAAAGGGAAAGATAATTCAATTTCAGCAGTGGTGGTGGTGCAATAAATCTATTGATGGAATGCGATTTCTATAAGAAATTAAAATAAGAAAAAATTTTTTTTTTTTTTTTTTTTTTTTTTTTTTTTAAGTTATATTTATTATATTAATATTTTAGTACAATTGATAATAGAAAATATGGAAGAAGCTAGTGAAGCAGAGATTTATAAACTAATCCTAAAACCACCATCTGGTAAGTTATTATTATTGAAAATTAAAATAGCATAAGACTGTTAGTAGTTGGCTTTTGTGCCATGGGTGGGGATCAGATAAGAATAGTTAAAATACGCTAATAAACAAGAATAAACAGGTTTTAACAGTTTTGAACAGTTTTTGAACTGCTTTGAACGGCTTTTTAACTTAAAACAGACCTGTTAATTTTTTGTTCAGACCCGTTTATTTCTGTTTTAAAGCTGTTCAAAGCGGTTCAAACCTGTTTATTCTTGTTTATTAGCGTATTTTAACTGTTCTTAGCTGATTTACGCCTCCTCCTCCTCTGCTCCTCCTCCTCCTGGCGCAGAAACCCCCTTCTACCCCTACTAATAACAAATATGTTGTTCTAGGGCTTCTCATAGTAAAGAAATAGGTAGGATAGCATCAGTGATAATTAAGGTGAGTTTTTATTTTATAAAATAAATAAATGCACATACTTTTGTCTTAATAATAATAAATAAATAGTACCTATAATTTAAATAAAAAAAAAAACATTATATAAAATAAATTAATAGAATAAAAATTAAATAAAAACAATTTTGTCATATTACTTTTATTTTTAAGAACTCAAAGTGATGGAACTTCAAAAAAAAAAGAAAAAATAAAGGAAAAATCTTGTCTAAACAAAGTTGAACTAACATTCATACGGTATAAGGTACATAGTGTAAGAAATTAAACTAAAATTGTAACACAAAAGAAATAAAACCAAATGTGAGTTGAATAACAGGTTTTATAAGGTTCCTGTTATAATATTAATGAATTAAGATATGCGAATTAAAAATGAAATAAATAGTTTGATTTATTTTACAATTCATTTATTTTTACCTAATTTTAGAGCTTTATTAAAAACTAGTTGAAGCCTGGCGCATCCGCCACGACATCAGAAAAAAAATACTTTTTTTAACACTAAATGAAAACAAAAAATCCGGCGACTACAGTTTTTAGAAGAGCCATTTAGCTATCTTTTTTAGTAAAAAAAGCAACTTTAGAGCAAGTCGTTACTTTAGTAGAGACGACACAGATAAAATATTAGCATTTTATAATATGTAGTAATATTTATAATTGATAGGATTTAAATACGATAATTTATAAATTACTGTTTTATCACTATTATCCTAACTTAATGCATTCTCTTCGTTCTGATGCTCTATCAGAACAGAGACTCTCTTTATTTTGTAACAGTCCTTATAAATTCCGGCACTAGCAACAATAGTTTTTTGCACCATTTCAATATATTTATTGGTGTTTATACCCCATACGTTCTAAAATGATTATAGCCTACTAGAATAGGTAAGTCTTTTCCAAATAATCTAAAATCGAATTTATTGGAATATAAACGAAATCTTCATGTCTTGGTTATGTTAAGCAATTTTGTCAAATATCAAATAAAATCAATATCTCCTCATGCCTTTGCCCATGCGTCAAATTTTTATCCGACATATAAAGCACTATTTGGCAGTTCGGGCGCCAGATAGGATATCTGGAAGATAAGTTTAATTTATCTAATAGATACTGTTATCTATAGGTGAAAATACGCGTTTTTCTGCTATACGTCAAATAAAATATATCTGGCAGATTATAACACGCTATCCGTACCTGAAAACACCGGGGGTTAGTGTAGATTTACTAAAAGGAAAAAAGAGCAACTTTGAAATTTAAATATAATTTATGCAACAGCCACAATTATACTTATATATATTATTACTCACATGTATACATGCCATATACATAAAATAAATAATAACACATGCGTGAGTTTTTGAAGTTATAACAAACTAGTGTTATAACTTCAAAGCCACACCATTTTATAGGAAATTATGTTTTTATTCCATAAAATTACTAATTCAATTATTTATTTCAATTATTTTTTTGTAGATTCAGAAATTGGAAAAGCTGCACTTCGAAAAGTTTTTAAAACTCGTCGGATTTCAAAAACCTCCAATATTTAAAATAATCTTTGTTTTAAACATACTTCCTTATAGCAATACCATCATTTTTCGCCACAATCCAAATTTATCTTATCAGGTGTTTATTTACAATACGGACACAAATATTTTTGAAGGGACATAAATAAAGAAATCAAAATAAAAATTGACCGTACTTAGTAGTTATTTGCTTAAGGTGAAAACTGTTGATATTCTGATTTACATTTATACTAAATATGCCACGCGGAAAATATTTGTCTGAGGATCTTCGCGAAAAAATAATCAACGCACATCGGAATAGTGTACGGCAAATGGACATAAGCACAATGTTTAATTTGCATAAGTCTGTCATTAGCAAAACGATTTCCAATTTCAAAACTCGGAATAAAGACTATTAAAAAAAGTGGTCGGCCAAGGAAAACAACGAAAAAAATTGAAATGATAATTAAAAAAATTGCCTTAACTAATCCGCATAAATCAGCAAATCAACTCAAAATGATGGTGTCAATATAAGCTCTAAAACTATCCAAAGAAGGCTAAGGGAAGCAAGATTATTTAGCAGAAGAGCAACCAAAAAAACACTCATCGTTAAGAAGAACCAGAGAAGGCCCGACTTACATTTGCAAAAAATACTTGCACTGGTCGACAAAACATTTGATACAAAATAATACCAAGGCCACTGTAAAGCATGGTGGTGGATCTTGCATGGTGTGGGGATGATTCTCGGGCTATGGCATGGGACCACTGCATGTAATATAAGGAACAATGGATCGATTTATGTATTTGGACATTTTAAAGAAAGTGATGATTCCGTTTGCTGATTATAATTTGCCTTTAACCTGGATATTTTAGCAAGATAATGATCCAAAGCATAAATCGAAAGTCTTACAAGAATGATTTTTGTCTGGACAAATTAGGGTTATGGACTTTCCTGTAAAAAGTCCAGACCTTAACCCCATTGAAAACATGTGGAAGGAACTAGATCGCCGGGTAAGATGAAGTCATATTAGCAATAAGAAAGATTTGATAAGAATTTTGAAAGAGGCCTGGAATTCCATTGAACCAGATACCATAAGAAAACTATTGGATTCCATGCCAAAGCGATGTCGTGGATTTGTAGCTAATCACGGTTACTCAAGCCATTATTAATTGTATTAGGTTCAACAACTATGTACTTGTAATTTTTATATTAATTTTTAGTTTCTCTATTTTTGTCTCTATATTTTTTTAATTAAACTGAATAAAATCCTTAAGTTTTCGTGAGACATGTGATATTTCATTTGAATAAGAACTATTTAAGTATCTTTATTGTAACAATGCATAAAATGGACTCAGTCCCTGCGTTAACAAAAAAGACACAATTTTAAAAAGTTTCTCTACTTTTGTCCGATAGTGTAGATGTTGGAGGCAGATGCCGAATTCAGCCTTTGTCCGAAATAATTAGACATACATAATATGGCGATTTGTCCATACTAAACTTGCCAGATGCGTGCAACTTCGTGGTTATAAATAGTTTTTATATAACTTCTTTGCGGAGGGGGTTAATCTTTTTTTGGTATAAGATAACAACAAAAGATTAACACCTTCCGCATAGAAGTGGAAACCAATGCAATCAAAACTCTTCCGCGTAACTATGTGGATATAGGTAGGTATACTTAATTATAATAGCTATATGTTTAATTATTTCGGACATAGGCCGAATCCGGCATCTGCCTCCGACATAATATGTAAAATGAAATAAAATTTTCTATCTATAATACCCTAATTTAATTGCAAGTATTAAAAGCCACTCCGTAACGTAAGTTTTACATTTAAAAAGATATACGCAAGACTTAATTTCACAGTCTTTGCCAATCAGTAAACTCATGCATATTTTAACCTCCTTATTCTTGGCTGGAAGGACGTCTCAAGACTGGCTTGGCTTTTGCTTTTTTTTTCGCGACCTAATTCTATCCCCCGCTAAAAGATACATGCGGATCTCGGGGTGCAAGGAAGATAGACGAACTGAGAGATGGAGCCGGAAAGAGTAATTTAGAAGAGGCAACGTCGCCGTTTGTTATTTTTTAGATTTTTCTTCCCGCTAATGGGGCTCTCATAAGGCGGAACCAGAAGAGTGATCTGTCATAATTGGGCCAAACCACCGTGTTTTTATGAATGCCACTTTTTCTTCTCTATCTCTTTTCGCTCATTTAGTTTGACACTTTGTTCGTATTCGGCAAAATAGAAATACATATTATAAAAAATGTCTGTACTCTGTGGCGGATTCATCTTTTCAAAAAAGTCCTATGGGTATTTCGCCGCTTGTAGTGTAAGACAATCTACAAAATAAAAAAGTTATTTTTTGTAAACGTGGAGATCAGCTTGTCAGCAGCTATTTACTAGTTAGCCTTTCTTAAAGAAATATTAAAAATACAAGAACTATCCTGAAATTAAAACTAGATTAGGTATTTAGATGGTCTGTACTTACTTTGCTATAAATATGGTAATCGTATATCATACAGGATGTTTAAAATTCTACACCAAACTTTCTAAAATACAAAATACTTTTTCTTCGTTTTAACACCCTGTACATTATATTTCCAATAGATGGAGAATTAAAAATTGAACGTTTTTTTTATTTAGAGTATTTCAAATTTTTTAATGGTTTCGCAGATATTTGCGGTTTTATATTTCATATGACATTTTCCAGAGTAAATTTTTAGCAAAGCCACACAATCATTTTTCTCTGGTATTTTACCGTTGAGAGAACCATATAAATAATACTGCATCTATCTGCGAATTTATATACCGTGCTGGCAACTGTTAGTTTTGGGTCGGCATTTACATGTGTGGAAGTAAATCGCATAGGGATCTTATTAAGTCGGAGTGAGAGAAATGCGACGGTGTGCTGTTGCGGCGTTGCCGGTACGCCTTTCCCTATCAAGTAAAGTAAAATCACGATCGCAAACCGCTTATTTTTAAAAGACTTTTTTTCAAGAGATAACTAGATAAAATCATTAGACATGTTTCTGAGCATCTGAAATGGAATTATAAGGATATCGTTAAGGTGTCATTTTTTTATAACACGAAAACGTCAGTAATCGCGATAATTTAAAAACTCAACTTTTTAACACATAACAGGCCATAATTGAAGAACCACTTTACATATTGAAACTTTTTTTTTATTTTCAAGATCGGATATTTTACAATATGTTTACATAAGAAAAATTCGATAAGGTTGTTTTTTCCATTCAAAAATTGTAAACAATTCCATCGATTTACTTTTAGAGCATAGCAATTTTCAGCAATCGTGTATTTTTTATTGATAAAGATTTTCACATACTGTCTACAAAGAAAATACAGCAGAAATATTAACAAAGTCCTTGAAAAAACTATAATCTATTATTTCTAATAGATTTCGAGATATCGATTTTTGAATTCAGAGTTATAATAGCGCGACCACTATCGAACACTCTAATTTTTACCAAAAATGCAAGTGTTTCTAGCTTGCGCTTAAAAAAATTCAAGCTATAGGGAAAATTACAACGGCTCGTTAATAAATAAACAAATTAAGTATCACGACACGTAATTAAATCGTGAAGCTGAACGCATGACGTACACCTTTCCCTAGAACTTTAAGTACTGACAGAGGTATTGATTGTATCGACCGGTCAACTGCGACAAATCTGCTATTTCCCCTTCCACGTCTCTTAGCGAAGTGCACAGTTTCTCGGTTTATTTCATACGTTTGGTAACGTGTTTACTGTCCTCTCTTTGTTCAGTACATTATAAACGCATTGTACTCTTCTTACATACGGAAATCTCGACCCAAGACTAACCTTTGCCAGCCCTTAGTATATCATATCTGCCATTAAAAATTATCTTGGATAATCTTGCTTGCATCGTTTAGGTATTTTAATACAATAACTCTAATATAAATAATCAACATATTCCAGAATCTGTGCTCAGGTGTTCATCTAAAGCAGTGATTCCCAAAGTGGTCCAGGTGGACCCCCAGTGGTCCACGGGAGACTTGCTGGGGGTCTACGTAGGCGTGAACAAAAAATGGGGGTCCATAAGATGTTAATGGGGGTCCACGAAAATTTATCTGCTTTTGATAGTAAAGAGCAAAAAATGTAAGCATAGTTTTTATAAGGGCCTACCTACATTTTTTAAGTACCTATCTAAGCAGATAATATTTTAATAAGGCAAGCGACTGTTACTTGTCCAAACTTGCGTATTCGATATTACGTACAATTTCGTGTACAGACTTGCAAAGCGCTATCCGCCCGACAATGCTTAATGCTTGTTCAGACATGAACTTGATCACCACTATAAATACTTGATGCCAAAGGCAAACGCATTCATTTGTTTCCGGAATTTCGAAAAAAGGCGGAATTTGAAAAAAAAAGTTGTGAGAAAATTTATATCTGTGTTTGCTAGTGCCGGAGAAAAGTAAGTAACCTACCTTTTTTTGTTATAGTACTTAAGTATTTTGTTTACGTGTACTAGTCGGTTGATCACAACGGCCTGTATAGATAGGTAACTTAGTAACTTACAGATATTTTTAATTGTCCTCTTTCGATTTGAAGACAAACACAGCACGTTTTATTCAATTGTTTTTTCACGAGAGAAACACTGCCTCTCTAAAAAGGCCGAATAAGCAATATTGCAGAGCAATTAATTTTGTAATTTTTCTTGCAAATAACTACTAATTTTATAAAACAGTAATTTCATAATCATTTTAAATTGGTTTTGGAAGTAACTATTTTATCAAAACTATTCCTTTTCGGAAAGAGCGAGCGGTGCGCGGGCGACGGGAAAAGGGCGGGGCTTGGACTTCGATGCCAGTTTGTCACGTTTTAACAATGAAGCCGCAGACAAAAATACGCAAATACACGGGCGCGTGAACTCATTGATTTAATAAAATGTTAGTTATCGTTTTTATGGACAATTTTGGGATTTCGACTTTTATTTTTTCCTACACAAATATGATCAGTATTCGATACTGAGTACACCAATTTTATTTATACTATTAAAAATTTAGTGGTAAATTATGTACTTTAAAATTGATACCGTTTTGTGAAAACGTCTGTATTTGTCTCAGCGGTTTATTAGTTGGTCCCTTTACAAGCCGTAATTCTATTTCCGCGTGCTGACAAAGGCTGCGGTGTGATACCTATATTCAGAAAAAAAAACTTGGTTACTAAAACATTTTTTTTTTACAGGTAAGGTAACTGACACGAAACATGGCTACAGCAAAGAAAAAATGTCGACAATATAGTATCGATTATTTGAAATATGGTTTTGTTCCATCAGAGGCAGACAAACAATTGCCCATGTGCCTATTATGCAACAAAGTTTTGAGCAATGACTCTATGAAACCATCAAAGCTCGAAGATCATCTAAAAAGGTGTCATACTGATAAAATAGGTAAAGATTTAAAATATTTTCAAACATTGAAAGAAAAATATGGAAAGAGACCCACCATGCACAGTATGTTCGCTTCAACATCTCAAAGTAACGATGATGGCTTGCGGGCATCTTACAATATCTCATTACTTATAGCAAAATCTGGAAAACCGCACACTATCGGAGAACAATTAATTTTACCCGCTGTTGAAGAGGTTTTAAAAACTGTTTTGCACAAATCTCCATTTGACGTACTAAAAAGAATTCCATTAAGTAACAATACTGTACAAAGACGCATTGATGAAATGAGCTCTGATATCGAAAGCTTTTTGTGCAATCATCTGCAAAAAACTCATTTTTCTATACAACTGGACGAGTCAACGTTACCCAGTAATGAAGCATTACTATTGGCATATGTCCGATTTATTGTTGAGGAAGAAATTCACGAAGAATTGCTATTTGCCAGAACTTTGGAGACTGACACTAAAGGCGAATCAATATTTAATGTCCTGAGTAATTTTTTTACGGAAAAATCGATCCCATTTACAAACATTATTTCAGTGGCAACAGACGGAGCTCCTGCAATGGTCGGGCGATATCGTGGGTTTATAAGTCATCTCAAAAGAATTATACCAGGACTTACAGCTATTCATTGCGTAATCCACCGACAACATCTTGTGGCAAAACATTTAAGTGACAGGTTGAACCAATCTCTTCATTTTGTAATAAAAGCTGTCAACAAAATCAGAAGCAATGCATTGAATACGCGTTTATTTGCTCAATTGTGCGACGAAAATGATGAAGACTTCCAACGACTGCTCTTACATACTGAAGTACGCTGGTTGTCGAAAGGTGCATGCTTAACGAGATTTTACTCTGTTTTCGATTCCATATTAGAGTTCTTAGAAAGTAGAGATCCAGATTTAAAAGAAAACTTGATCAAATTCAAAGCAGACATTGCGTATTTGACAGATTTGTTTAAAAAATTTAATGATATTAACTTGCAGTTACAAGGGGACAGCCTGAATTTAATAAAAACAAAGGGGATAATTTCGGCTTTTCTTGGGAAATTGAAATTTATGAAGCAAAACATTAGTCGGCGCGAATTCTCTCAATTTCCAAACTTGTCGCAGGTAGAATGTATTGATGAGGATATCCATACCTACAGTCAACATTTAAGTGCTCTGCATGATGACTTCAAAACCAGGTTTGAAGATATACTGACGATGGATATACCACCATGGATCATAAATCCATTTGATGAAACGGAAGTGGCCAATGTTGTATTACAAGAGGAGCTGCTCGAGCTAAGCACTAATGAGGAGCTGAAGGTGAAATTTAGAAAAGGCTACCCAACATTTTGGCTGCAAGCAGAAATACCCGAAAAATATCCTGGACTGTGGGAAATCGCAAGGAAATTTTTAATAGCTTTTCCCTCGTCATACCTTGTCGAAAGGAGTTTTAGAGCCGTTACAAACCTCTTAACAAAAAAAAGGAGCAAATTAAACATCACAGAGCGGGGGGATTTGCGGTTATTGCTCACAAAAATAAAGCCAAACATTGATCGTTTGCTGACACGACACATCAGATACATCCTTCCCATTAATTAAAATTATGACCTGAACCTATATTACCTTAATATTTTTTCTTGTAATTCTATTCTTTTAATAAATAAAGTGATATAAAATGTACCATTTTTCGTTTTTATTTTACATATCGGAATATAGGGACAGAACTCAGAAGTGACACAATTTTTATTTTTTGGCGACTTTAAGAATGTGGTAGAAATGTAGCAGCAGGAGGTCCACCGAAACCAGTAAAATTTTGAAAGTGGCCCACGAGAAAAATAAGTTTGGGAACTACTGATCTAAAGTGTTAAATTATTTTCACGCCACTTTGAAGCTGTATACCGTAATTTGCTATTAATGGAATGATGTACTACTACAGAATTAATAGTGATTTTCCTTGCCCTTTGACTCAGTTATAACTATTAATTACCGTTAAATATATATTGTACCATCGGTCATTATGAATTAATTATGGGTTATATCTACTTCTAAACTAAAAAGAGAAACATCCAGATGCAAAAAAACACAACGGCGAATTACTTACTTATTAATTTCTTACGTTTAGCCCTATTTTCATGAATATTTTAGCAAACTGTATATATAAATTTATGAACATTAATTCATAAACTCGTTTTTTATAGACTTTAGTATTTCGCTTATTATACAGGATTAATTTAAGGGTTGTTATTTACATTAACTTTAAAACACCCTGTGCAATTATTTCGTGAGAACCTTTTCCTGAAACATAAAGATAGGGTAAAAAATAATTCTCCTAACCTAACCTAACCCTGTATAATAAGTTCCTAAAGTTTATAATAAACTGAGTTTAAAAATTAAAGTTGATATTGTCGCGACCTAGCTTGGCGGTTGTTCGCTAGACCAGGTTCTCTCTTTACATTTATTAAGTAAAAATGCAGTGTCGATAAAAATATCAGAACAATTTCAGGACTATGGAAAGCACTGTTCATTCAAATGTTGTATCCTATGTTATAGGGCCTGTTTTTCTCTACAATTTCCTGTCTCACAATATACCGTTTGTGTCGGGGTAGGGATCATAGTTTCATAGTTGTCGATTTTCGAAAGATATCAGTACATGTATATTATTTCGTATATTTTTCATTTTATTGATTTTATGGAAAGCACTGTTCATTAAAATGATGTATCCTATGTTATAGGGCTTGTTTCTCTCTACAATTTCCTGTCTCACAATGTACCGTTTGTGTCGGGGAAGGGATCATAGTTTCATAGTTCTCGATTTTCGAAAGAAATCAGTATATGTATATTATTTCGTATATTTTTCATTTTATTGATTTTATGGAAAGCACTGTTCATTAAAATGTTGTATCCTATGTCATAGGGCTTGTTTCTCTCTACAATTTCCTGTCTCACAATGTACCGTTTGTGTCGGGGACTATGCTGAAAGGAGTACTTACAGGAACATCTTCAACGTCTTCACTGTCTTCCGACTAACCATTTCACTATCAACTCGCTATGAACTAACTATCAACTCCACTCTCTTCAGCATACTCTTTTTATATTCTTCTATTCCTCGTAGTCATCGCCGGTTACGTCAAAATATCAAAATAGTTTACAATATAATTACACTAACCCAAATGATGAACATGAGGAAATCGAACTACGGTGACCTGCGTTTGATTATCGACGCGAGATTGTTGTATTTTAATTGTTTAATTATTAATGTTATTTAATAACATATCTGCAGGTAATGTAACCGATCTCCCGAGCCCACATCAAATTGGTTTTACTAAATTAAATTTTACATGATTTTCCCAATTTGATATAAACCCAAGTTGACATCTATATAAGAAGTCTTGAAAGATATATTTATATACACTTTGCTAAAAAATCAAGGGAATAGGACTAAAATAAAAACAATATAATATTTTAAACTAGACCAAGAATTTTTCTATTGCGTTTTTGCAATCCGAAAGTATCAAATTTTATTTTTTAAAAACTCACAATATTTGATTTTGTTAAAAAGTAGTATCAAATCTATTAAAAATGTAACTGTTTAAAAAAGTAGTAGTTATTGTTACGAAGTAATTATCAAAATCAGCTCTTTACTTGAACCTAGATTAAATGAAATTTCTTTGTATTTTAAAAGTTTATATCACAGGTCACGTTGCAGGGAAACAACAAAAAATTAAATAAAATTATACTATATTTTTCAAAAGCGGGATTAAAAAGCAAAAACATGCATACGACAAACGTAAAAACTGGAATAATCATAAAATTAAAAAATATAAATACGGAAAAGCCAGATTAGGATTTAAATATGAATGCGTCTAGTGCCAACAATAACCATTGTGCACATTTTTCTACCTGAGCTTGCAGCTTGAGAGTTTTATTGTTATGTCACTGAACTGTTATTAAAACGTTAATCCGTAAAGCTCCGTGAAATTATTAATATTGCAGCACGGCCTGAATAGCATAATTTATAATGGAAGCTTTTTGAAAAAAAAAAATTGCGTGGGCACTATGTGCATATTTGAAAGTAAAAACTTCTTACTAACAGCTTCTTAAATTGAAGGTTTGAAAAGATATATAATTTTTTAAAATACTTTTTACAAGCTTCAAAATTATAGTTAATATAAAATCGTATACTATTCTAGCTTTATAATTTTATGTATTTTTTAATTTTTATTAAAACGATAATTCTCTACATCTATATCTCTGACTACTACTAATTGCTACTAACTTAACAATTTCTTTTGTGTGGGCTGTGGCCTGTTTTTGTTTAAATGTTAATATATTTTTTAAATTAATGTTAATCGTTAGGCAACCAGTAAACTCATAGAATATGTATTTTCTTTTTTAGATAATTAAAATTGTCACCTAAACCGCTGTCTTTTTTAGACATGTCATTCAATTCATTTATAAATTAAAAAAATAAGAAATTTGTTCAATTCACTTGTCATTATTCAATTCATTATTCGAATTCTCATAATGTTGTTAACAAAAGTATCATCTTAAAATAAAATTTTAATCACAATTGTTTATCTCCATCATTTCCCGGATTAATAATATAGAAATTACAGCTCAATTACAAATCATTCATTATTTATGGTGTTCGACAGTAATCTTTTTAAATTATACAGAAATAAATATGACAGTGTCCTCCAATGAAAATGCAGAGTTGCCACAAGCAGAAATTGATGAAAAATTGTTTCCCATTTTCAAAGAGTGGGTACATATACTAATATTGTCAATATAGTTCTCCTATTTCATTAAAATATAAAAAAAAAACTGTTTAAATCTTTGTAAAAGAGGACCAATTAATATGATCCCAGTATTCGAACTACATTGATTGACTGTTTGTTTTTATTAATAATTCCTCCAAAAATACTAAAAAATTAGTTTTGTATGTGTATTAGAGACTGTGGTAAAAAGTAACACCATACAAATTTTATTTCATTTTCCAAATTTTCATCCCGTTTTAGAGAAAATTAAAAAAAAATCGAAAATATAGTCCTAAAAGTCCTAAAAATCAAAAGGCATTGGTAATATTTTCATTTCATTCTTTGATAGATGGGTATTATTAATTTTGATTTCGCTTTTTTACATCTTCTTTTCTAAATTTAATCTTTTTTTTTAATTGGTTTGATTATTCTTTTAACCTGTTACAATTTTGTATATTTTATTTTTGTAACTTCAAAATCGAGTTCAAAATTATAGACTTAAATATAATAATTAGACTTATTTTTGTAACTTCAAAATTTTAAATTAAAAAAAAATATTGTGGTGGTAAAATGTTAATTGCAGTTAAGTTATTAACGGTAAAAGCTTTAATTGTTCTTAATAGAATCAAGACCAACTATCAACTAAGTATTCTTATTCCATTCGTAAGTTATACCTTTTTTGCAATTTATACCTTACCAAAGTAGTTTATGGAGAAACTCGAAAGGCAAAAAAAATATCTACCTATTATATTTTTGGAGGACGTAAATGGATTTCCCTTATAAAAACATTCCCGTGAAAAATTTCGTACTTTGGGTTCATAACCCTATCTACTTTAATACAGCAAAATGTCAAAGAAAAAAATAGCCGCATACATTTTCGTGCTTTAAAATAATATATCATTCTAATGCGAAATTCTGAATTTGTGTCATGTGTACGAATTATCGTTCTCGGTTTTGGATCGCTACGACATCCCATTGACTCATATCTCTGCGAAGCAGCTGAGGTATACAATAGTGTAAATATTTGGAACGGGATAGATAAAACATGAATATGTTCAAAAATAAACTTATATTTTAGAAAGGAGTAGTAAGTAGTAAAGAGTTCCATAATGGAAGAGCAGCATGGCTTTTTTCCTAATCGTTCGCTGGAGACAAATCTGATGTGTTTTTCAAATTATGTATCAGGTCATATGGACGCCCGTTTTCAGGTCGACACTGTCTACACACTGATTTCAGCTTAGGACCCAACTTTGACAAAATTAACCATATATAGGATGTTGGAGAGACTTGCTGAGGTGGGCGTGGACAATTCTGATTTGGGTTGGTCGAGTCATACATATCAGATAGAGAGAACGTGGTTCTGTGTTGGGTTATAAGTCGCGCGGGTTTAAAGTAACTTCAGGTGTCCCTCACGGCAGTCATCTGGGACCACTATTTTTCATTATATATATAAACAACATAAAATCTTGCTTTAAACATTATAACGTACTACTTTATGCTGATGACTTGAAAATATATCGAGGAGTGAAATATGCAGATGACTGAATAAAGATACAACAAGATATCGCCAGACTTGAGAAATTCTGTAAGGATAACCAGATGTTTCTAAATACTTCTAAGTGTTTCCACTTGTCATTTACAAAAAACTCAAATAAAATTAATTAAACTTATAAAATAAACAATATAAATATAAAAAGTGTTACATATATGAAAGACCTGGGGGTGACATTTGATGAGAAATTATCGTTTAAAATCCACATAGAACGAACAATAAATACCGCCAATAGAATGGTTGGTTTTGTAAACAGGTATTCAAGAGATTTCAGGGTTCCTAGAACACTTATAGCTTTATATTATGCGTTTATTCATAACAGGATATCATTCGCTTCAATTTTCTGGAATCATCAATATGCTATATATATATATAAATAGAATAGAAAGTGTTCAAAATAAGTTCCTGAGGTTTCTGGCTTTCAAGACGCGTGCGGCTGAGACTGAGCAGAGAGACTACAATTAAATTCGCTCTAGATTTAAAATTATCCGTTTGGAGGATATAGACGAACAGTATCGGATTTGTGTATGTTGTATAAAATATTGCATTCGACAATTGATTCTCCTTACTTACTGTCACAACTCAACTTAAGAATCCCTAGCCGAACCATTCGAAATACAAATTTGACTGATATCCCGTATCACCTGCAGAACCAACACAGGGCCAGCATTCTCCATTGATTAGAATGCAGAATTCATTCAATAGGTTAAGTTCTAGAGTGAACATAGACATTTTTTTTAACTGTCTTTTTGAAATTTAAAAAAATTATGAGGGGGCTTTTTCTTCCTCTAAAAATACATAAAATATATTACGTTTACATTTATAATATATTGCATTCAATTGCATTTTTTTTTTTTTTTTTGTCTACAAAATAATTTTTGTTATGTTCCATTTTGTATATGTATATCTTTATGTTTTATTGTATATTACTTGCTGATTTAAGTATATTGTTGGATGCTATTTTGGTACTACGTACTGTTTGCACCCCCTAACACTCAATAAATAAATAAATAAATAAATAAAAAGGATAAAGGGATTGCTATTTTGTGCACGTGCGAATTTATACAGTATGTCCCCGGATTGTCTTTAACAATAAAAAACAACCAATCACGGCGCGTCTCGATCTATTTCAGGAAACGTGGGAACTAATTTTTATAAAACGGGCTTATATTTATCGTACTATTTTGTGAAATAACACGAAGCAATCAAGGTCAAACCTTGTGATGGCTTCAGAAAAATAAGTAAACATGGAAAAACTAATATGAAAACAGTTATTCCTCGAAGGTTACACAAGCATATTTAGTTTTAATCATTTTCATTATTAATTACAATTACAACATTTAATATAGTAAAAAAAAATAAAACAGTGACTAACTAGCGGTCTACCATTATCAGCTGGGTGCTGATAAAAATATCGTTTACAGATTTCTCTTAATAACAATAAAGGAACATTGCTTTTAAAAAATACCGGTGGACTATACTTTTGTTGACATCGGGCTAATCAATAATTTTCCTAATCAGCTCGATATATTGATGATGTTATCAGTATTTATTACTCATCAAGCAATACTACTCTTTTATTAATCAATTAACCGTAAACAAACATAATATCATATACAATTTTAAATACTAATTCATTATAATAAAATTAAATCATAAAAATATTGCAATTATATTCTTGCAGTTTAAGTAAACTGTTTTGTTCAACTATTATGCAGTGCAGATGCAGTTAAATATCTATAAAAAAAATAATATAATATTAATATAAAATGTAAAATATCTCTATACATATATAAATACATATAAACATTACATTATAAACGCATGTTCAAATATTAATTTTGTAGAATATATGTCAACATAACACGAGATGTAATTAACGAAATATCATCGCAACAAAACAGCTATTGTAGAAAAGTCTAGGTTTACTTATTTCACTGAGATTTATGAAAAAAAATCCTTTGCCTCGGATACAGATACCGCCACGTTTTTGAAATAGCTCAAAACGAAACAAAATTGAACAGGGCAACAAAATGCCAAAAAAAAAAAAACGCGCCCTTGACATGTTTCGAAGAGGGGTTTTCGCATCTTCTTCTTCTTAAGGTGCCGTGCAGATTTCCTGCGTAGGCGTTCATCTTTTCTTCCTCATCAGACGGTTCTGTTAACTGCCGCGACTTGGGTGGAAGTCCTGTATGCCTGTCCAATGACGAATATTTCTCAGCCAGGATAGCTTCCTTCGGCCTATTCCCTTTTTGCCCCCTCTATTTTACCCTGGAGAATCAGACGCTGAAAGTGAAAGCGTTCTCCACGTAGTGTGTGTCCCAAATAGGCTATTTTCTTCTCCTTGATGATTTCGAAGAGTTCACGTTCTTCTAGACCAGCTCTTCTGAGAATGTCTTCATTCCTCACACGGTCGACCTAGGGCACTCTCAGCATTCGTCGTAGGGTCCACATTTCGAAAGCTTCAATTCGGTTTATTGTTGCTACCTTCAGGGTCCATGCTTCCACACTATATAACAAAACGGATCAGACATAGCACTTCACCATTCTGTATCTAAGTTCAAGTTTCTATTTGTGAGAAATCTTCGAAGTTTCAGAAAAGTAGATCTTGCTTGTTCGATTCTGCATTTGATCTCCTGATCTGGATCCCACGTTTTTAAATTGTGTGACCTGCTTGATGACCTCTTCATTTAAGTAAATTTTGGTGTTGGGAATATTGTTTCTGCTAACAGCCATAAATTTAGTTTTTGTAGTAATTATGTTTAAACCCAGTCTTTGGCTTTCATTGTTAACCTTATTTAGAAGGATTTGGAGATCATTTACATTGTCTGCCAATATCACTGTGCCATCCGCATATCAGATATTATTAATTGGAATGCCATTTATTTTCAAACCAAGGGGACTATCGGAGATTGACTCAGTGAATGCTCTTTCCACATATAAATTGAACAACATTGGAGACAGAATACATCCTTGCCTTACCCCCTTTTTTATTTCGAAATCTTCAGTTACCCCCACACTATGTATACGAATTTCAGCTTTTTGGTTCCAATACAAATTAGTGATGAGCTTTATATGTTTTCCATCAAGTCCCTAGTCTCTGAGGTATGATATAAGGAGGTTATGTTTAACGTTATTGAACGCCTTTTCATAGTCTGTAAACCACATGAAGACATCTTTTCTCTGGTCTTGGCAATTCTGTACTAAAGTTTGAAGACTGAATATGGCTTCTCTAGTACCAAAGCCGTTCTTATATCCAAATTGACTTTCTTCACATACTTCCTCACATTTTTTGTAGTCTTGCAGCACCCGTAAACAGAGCTAAAGGAAGTGGCTCATTAGAATAATAAGACGATACCCTTTACACGAAGTTGCGTTACTTGACTTTGGTAGCGTGATAAACGTAGAACGACGCCAGTCTTCAGGGATGTGACCGGTGTCATAGATGTTATTGAAAAGCTGTACTATAGTTTTTAACTTTTGTTCATTAATTAAGTGGAACGTTTCCGAATACATATCATCAGGCCCTAGAGTTTTGTCGTTTTTCATTAATCTAATCGCATGAATAATTTCACTTTCCAATAAGCTTGGTCCTGATGGCATGGGAATCTCAGTTGCAGGGTTTTCTGATCTTTCGTCGTTGAAAAGATTAATGGTATAATTTCTCCAAGTTTGCAATAGTTCTTCTGTTTCCGTTCTAATTTTATTTTCGTCAGTTTTAATTAGGGTTATTGATTTATTATAGTGTAACCCAGCTATCTCTTTCACTTTCTTGTGAAGATGGAAACTGTCTCCAAGATGACTGAGATTTTCGGCCTCTATACATCTCTCCTTCAACCATGTCTCTTTTGCCGTTCTTATTTTATTACGAATTTTTCTTTACATAGATTTATATTCGTTGTGATTATTCTGGATTTTAAATTGTCTTCGTTGTTCCATCATTTTTAAAATATCTTCACTCATCCACTCGTTTTTCGCTGTTGTTCGATTAGCCGTGAGGAGGTTTTCATTTGTGTTCTTAAAAGCTTGCTTAATGCCCAGCCAATGTTTCTCAATGTCATTTGTACTGACAATACTTTCCAATTCTATTTTTATATGGTTTTCATTCATTGATCTTTTCTGCTGGTCTCTGAGAAGTTTTGGATCCAAGTTCTTTCTCAAGCTTTTTCGTTTAGGTTTGGCAAAACGCAATAGGATGTTGGCACGTAATGGATTATGGTCCGATTCAATATCGGCACCTGGCATTGTAGTTACTTTTGTGATCAGGTTTTTAAATCTATTATTAATTAGTATATAATCTATTTGATTACGAACAATACGGTAATCATTGTCTTGTGGAGACTTACAGGTATAAAGTCGTCTAGATGGGAGTTTGTACCATCTATTTGTGATTGTAAGATTATTTTCTTCACAGTATTGTATCAATTTCTCACCTCTGTCATTCCTTTCACCTAAACCATAATTTCCGACAACAGATCCCAACCTGCCTTTACCGACTTTGGCATTAAAATCTCCCAAAACCAAGTTTATTTCATTACTTTTTGTGAGTCTTAGCACCTGATCAAGTTGTCTGTAAAAGCTTCAATCTCGTCCTCTGGCTTTTCTGCTGTTGGAGCATAGACCTGGATGATATTGATATTAATAGGCCTGCCCAGTAACTGAATTAGAATTACCCTTTCTGAGAGAGGAATAAAGTTCTTCACTGACTTTTGTAAATTCTCATCCATTAAAATACCAACCCCTCGCTGATGATTTTGATCAATACTGCCATTGTCGGACTAGTAAAAGACTTTACCTTTCGATTTAATCATTCCAGTACCAGGCCAATGGACTTCACTGACTCCAAGGATATTTACCTCCATCCTGTTCATGTCCTGTATTAAATTGTCAAATTTTCCAGCTGCAAACAATGTTTTCACATTCCAAGTCGCAATTTTTGTTATCTTATGTACTTGGAACCGGGGGATTCTTCGCACCTCTTGACCAGTTAAGGTCTGCCCGTGACCAGAGGCCATTTGTTTTTGAGCTTCCAACATAATAAGAAATACTAGGATGAATATCCTGGGGATATCTATGAAGATCTTTAATGCGGTGGTTTCCCGTTGCCTTCTGCATTTCCCTGCCGTTGACCACCTGCTGGTTCTTTCGCCTTTGGGGATGATTTCTCATCCCGAGGACAAGGAAGTGCCCTCACTCTGGTTAGTTCTTCCACCCGAAGCTGTTGACTTACAAGAGGGAACTGCTTATACCGGCAGTCATTCGGTCGACAGAGCCTCGTTAGTTTTCTAGCAGGGTGCACCACGTGCAGGTGAGGTTGTCAGTTGGGTTAACATAGGTAGGTATATGTTATCACCCCTATCACAGTTTTTCGCATAGTTTCGTTTAAAAAAATACAAACTTTTTTTTTTATTTTTTTTTATCCCATCACTGACAATTTCTAAAAATCTAATCCTGTGGCTACATTACTCCCTGTCGAATGAGGTGAATAACCCTGTATACCTCTTTCTCTTGATACTAGGCACTATTTTATTTATTACTCTGGAACTTAGTCTAAATATTTCACTATTGTTCACTGTTTTATTTGCCACGTAGCTCTCTTAAGAATTCTATTCAATCTTCTGTTGTGTCCTATCCTACATATTTAATTATTATGGCCTAAACCTTACTAAAAATACTCTTGTGTGCTTTATATTTCTTTTTATATCCATGGAAGATAAACTTTTTCACTGAACATGTAACATATTATTTTAACATAGGTATTTTGTATACATGATTATCCAAATTAGAATTAAAATAAATTGTGTGTTCTTACTAACAGCAAAAAACTTCTTACTAACAGGGAGGAATTACTATTTGAACAATATTAATATTTAATCAAACTGAGTCCTGCCGTTTAAAGAACAATCAATAGCGAGTCTGGGGTATTCTAGTCAACGTGAAAAACAAATATCTCCCACGAACAGCTCTCTGTGCTCCTCATAAAGGATTTTCAACGTGAATGGTGCGAACCTTGGACCCTCCTCATAAAGGATTTTCAACGTGAATGGTGCCAGCCTTGCGAAACCCAAGGTTATTAAAAGATAAGGTTGTCTCGTAACTCGATCCGCCATTATCGAAAACGTCATCTACTACGTCATAGGAATGATACCGCTCATAGATAAAGGGATAAAAACTGTCCACAGTCCGACAGTGCATTTCCGAATCGATATTCATTGTGTACTTTATTGTTTATAGTGTATGGCGTCAATAGTTTTCAGTTGTTTGATGTATGTTTCCTTTATTGTATTGTCCATTTATCTCTCTTTGGTGGTTAAATTTTATTTTCTATTCCTTTTATCTATGATTTTATATGTTCTATCTACGTCAGAGGGATGCTATTCCGCTTCGCTCCTATTGGTCCAAAAGTTACGAGACAACCTTATCTTTTAATAACCTTGTGCGAAACCTAGATATTTAAAATGGACATCATAAGGAATCTGCAGGTCGCACAACGCTCAATGGGACGAACTATACTGGGAATAACCAGAGAGACCGTAAAATAATTAATATAATAACATAAATTACAGTGCAAGCAATGACTTGTTCATTTTTTTCCTTTCAGAAGAATATTAAAACTACCTTAGAATGCTAAAGTACTGTAAGCAAGTTACTGTCGAAATTAAAGAAATTTGACAAGCAGTAATTCATAAACCGTGAGATAAAATTACTACACATTATATTTGTAATATAGCCAGCTATAGTATATCATCTTGATTGGTAAAAATTATAATCAAATATAATCGAATTTAATGGATGAAGTTTAAATTTTAGAACTTTTTATTTAGAATTCAAGATCATATTTTTATATGGAACAAATTTGATGTGATTTTTTTTTTCATTTGGTGAATACAATTTGTATTGGCATTTTATGTTTAAATGGTTTTTTTAATTATAAAATAACATTTTATTACTTTTGAAAATACATATTTCTTTTTCATAAAACATACTGCTATCTAGCAATTTATTTTTGGTTTCGGAAGTATTTAAAGATTAATAGGACTAATGATGTATTAAAATATGCCGCTGTTTTCTGATAAAGGACAAACCGATAATATTTTTTGAGCATATACCTCAATTTCATTTCGAATTTAGCATATTCAATAAATATCTCCATTTCTATTTTTAGATTTAATTTTTTTATTCTAGTTTTTTGATGATTTTGCTATAAAGATATAAGGAATGTGTAATACTCCAACATAGGCCTCAAGGTCGATAAAATGGTATGCCGCAACCTAACCAAAATCCGTAAATTTATGGATTAATCCGTAGTTCTGGCAACACTGTCTCCGGCAACCACCCACTCTGTCGACTGAAAGCAGAACCACGGTACAGTGTTCTTTATCCACTGCGCTGTAAGTCGATCAGTGCGCCGCGGCGCAGGGCTAAACTAAACCTCGGTGATGCTAAACAGTGATGCCAGCTACATCTCGGCCATATTTTGTACGGAGAACGGTTATGCTCTGTTTTGTACAGGATAATATAAATAATACACAATTGTGCTGTGGATATAACTATCGAATCAGTGTGTAATAGATTAAAGTCTTTTTTAAGATTTCATTTTAAAGTAAAGATTTCAGTTAATGTCTCCTTTTTGCTGCCAGGGCTAATCTGGACGGGGCCTACATTGTGTACGCGGAATCCGAACCGCGGTCTTCGGCCATATCATGGTCAATGGCCTACCAACTTGGCAAGTGTCTAAATCGACTCTTATTCACGAGATATCCGATCTCATCCGGCCTCGAACCGGCGTGAATGAGCAGTGTGTGTCAATAGATTTTACACTTTTGCCTTTTTTTGGACAACAGCACGATACAGAGTTTCGAACCGGTTACCCGTCCATCCACTAGTATCGCCTTACGTCGCTTAACTTCGGTCTTCTAATGGGAACCGGTGTTTCGATGTAGCTGGGCTGTTGCCCTATTTCATTTTAACTCCAAAAATATTCTAAAAATAATTCCTTTGACAATAAAAACTTTCTTGTTTATTTTCTTTTTTCTTTTGGTAACAGTATTGCCAAATAAATTAGCATATTGATAATACCTTTAAGAAGAAACGTAGGCTTCTGTTTTGATACTAAATAAGCTTTTGACGCTTTTTCTTTAATTAAATTTATTAGGCTTTGCTCCGATGACAAATAAAAACAAGCAAGGAATAATAATAGAAGGGCGCCAAGGAATCAATACATGGCCTGCATTATTCCGAAAAAATAAAACCGGAAGCTAAGAAAATACTTTTAGTCTTTAAAATATGCGGTTCTTCTTATATAAGAATAACAACGGAAAATTTTATAAAAATCTCATTTATATTAAAAAAATATTCTCCTACTAACTCATCTTTCCAATAATGCTTGGGACACCCTGTACACTTATAAATTTTGAAGTGAAAGTTAGTAACTCGCATTTTCATTGGAGGACACTGTCGTAGTTATTTCAAACCAATAATCAACGAGAATATTCTTATAATTTAACAAAATTACTGTATTACCACTATAAATAATGAATTATTAGCAATTGAGCTGTAATTTCCGTATTTTTAATCCGGTAAATGATGGAGATAAACAATTGTGATTGATTAAATTTTATTTTAAGATGAAACTTTTGTTAACAACATTCTGAGAATTCGAATTATAAATTGAATAATGACAAGACAAGTGACATTTGTCTAAAAAAGACAGCGATTTGGAGTGAATGTCATTATGTAAAATTTAGAGTGACAATTTTGATTATGTAAAAGAAATACATATTATATGATTTTACTAGTTGCCTAACGATTAACATTAATTTAAAAATAAATCTTCAATATGAATAATGAAAAAAACAATTAAACAAAAACAGACCACAGACTACACAAAACAAATTGTTGATTAGTAGCAGTTGGTAGTAATCAGAGATATAGATGAGGAGAATTATCGTTTTTTAATAAAAATGAAAAAAACATTATAAAATTATAAAGCTAGAAAAGTATACAGTTTTACATTAATTCAATTTTGAAGTTTATAAAAAGCATTTATAAAAAAATTGGTCAAGTGCGAGTCGGACTCGCGCACGAAGGGTTCCGTACCATTCATTATCTATACAACATTAGACACTATATTATTATAAACTTTTTTTTCCGATTTAGCTGAAATTTTGAATGCGCGTATAAGTAATTTAAATAAAATGAAGAAACATATTACTAAAAATTGTATTAATAATAAATACGTAAAAAGTAAAAATAAGTATGTAAAAATTAAAAAAAACGATTAAAAAAAAGTTGCCTTGACTAGGATTCGATCCTGCCTTACTACGGCTCCAACGTCATAGCAGCGTAAAGTTCTAACGCTTTAAACCAGGCAGCCACCGAGGACTTGAAAGATTCTATGTAAAATTATTACTTAAAAGATAATGTTTAGTGTAGGTACTTTTTTATTTATAAACATCTATAGGTGCCCGGTGGCGTAGATGTACAGGCTCTCGTCTACCAATCACAAGGTGTGGGTTCGATTCCGACATTTCATCAGCCGACTATTTTCATTAAAATAAAAATAGTTTGGGTACTTAGGTCGATTCAGCCTTAAATGAGTACTTGGGATTCACAATCCTGAGGTAATAATAGGCGGTTGAAGCGTAGTGCTAGCCACATTACCTTCCTTGTATACCGAACGGCTCTAGTATAGCAAGCTGTACCTTGCTACTCCCAAGTCGTTAAACGCTATATGCGGGAGCTATTATAATTAACATTTATTTAATTCTGTTTTTAGTATTTGTCGTTATAGCGGCAACATAGATACATTATCTGTAAAAAATTCAACTGTCTAGCTACAACGGTTCATAAGATAGAGGACGGATGGACAGCGAAGTCTTAGTAATAGGATTCCCGTTTTTACCCTTTGGGTACGGAACCCTAAAAAATATATATCTTCCAAATCCTTCAATTTAATAGCTGTTAGTAAGAAATTTCACTTCAAAGTGCACACAATTTTTTTATTATTAAACACTTAGGTACTGAGTCTGGAAAGACTACAAAATAAAAAAAAAGTACAATAAATAGCTCACGCTAGCTGCATCCAGACTGTTTTCCAGCATTAAAAGAAAATGTAAATGCGTGTCTTTTAATTTTCTTTTGCCTCGTTCTTTATTCCCTCTACCTCTTCCTGATTATAATCCTTTTATCATTTACGTTTCTGTAAAATTTATTTTGCAGCTTTAAAGTAAGAAAAATTGCCCGAGTTGCAAAACTTAAACGCCAAGAATTAAAAAGAATAATTTTTCGACGATTTTTAAAGAGATAAAATCGGAAGAAGGAATGCAGATAAATGACTCGGAAATTTAAATACACTGCTACATCTTTTTAAACAGAATTCTAAATGTTCCAGGCTATAAAGAAGGAATTTATTTTAATGCCGTTAAACGTATTATATTAGTCTTCTCGAATAAAAAGGGCGTTTAGAATAAAAATACATGAGCCGAAAAAGAGTACTTCCAAACAAAATATTTAGGAAACAGAACAGTATAACATTTTTATTGTACAGGGTGGTCGGAATTGATCTGTTTTAACAGAGAAAACCTATTTCCTGACTAGATAGAGCAAAACCGACATAGATGTCATGGGCTCGATTTCTGAGACACGTTTAATAGCATAAACCGCCTATTGATATTTTCACTGCCAACTGAGATACTTTACTATTTTGAAAATTGTCCATAACTTTTTTAATTCACAGAATAATAAAATTCCGTAAAGACGTTCTTAAGACACTTTTATAAGCACAATCCAGAGCATAGTGAGTTTTTTTCTATGCTTGCTCTTTTTGTCAGAAATAATAAAAAATATAATTTTTTAAATGGAAATCATACTTGGCTATGAACTTAAAAAAATGCTGACGTTTAACCATTTCGAACGATATAAAGTTATGGGTACCTATTTCTAAGAATGAGAGAAATATTAGGTTTTTCATCTTTGTATCGAAGTGTGCCTTGATTTTCTGTTAATCTAGATGTCTAATTATTTTTTATCGCAATTTAATATTCTATATTATTATTTATCTGCATAATTAGAGACTTTTGAAAAGGTAAATTAATATTCTATGTTAGTTTTAGTAATTACAATTGAAATCGATACAATAAACAAAGAACAAAGCTAAAAACATATTTTTGAGTGACGAATATAGTTTTCTAAAAAAAAATCATCAGATGTTCAAACTGAGCACCTCCTTGTTGTATACATAATAAACATCTTTTGCGCACAGAGTTACAGCGATTTATTAGGCGAACTGGTGTAATAAGTCCAAAAGCTTGCCCAGTAGCCTTCTGCAATTCTTCTCTCGTTCCAATGGTTCCTCCTTTATACAGGGTCCGGCAATAGTGCGTCGGGCATCTGTAACTCCTAGAATAAACAAGTTGAGAATTTTGTTTAAGTGCATACCTGAAGTATGTACCAGGATGTATTTCAGGAAAATATTTTAACTTCTATAGAGTGGCTCAAAAAAGTGTGAGTGGACCTGGATAATTTTGTTTCAATGGAACACCCTGTATATTATTACATTTTTGGCTTCTTTTCCGATGACTTTACATAACCCTAAGATATGAATAAATAAATTTTGATAGTTTCAGAGATATTAAAAAATAAATCAAAATATTGTTTTTCAGCCCTTCTTAAAAATTATTAAAAATACAAAAACTGTTTTGAAAACAAAACTATATTAGGTATTTACTTTAGATGGTCTGTACTTACTTTTCTATAAATATGAAAATCGTAAATTATACGGGATGTTCAAAATTCTGCATAAACTTTCTAAAATATAAAATAATTTTTTTCTTCGTTTTTTAAATGGAACACCTTGTATATTATTTTTCAATATACGGAGAATTAAAAATGAACATTTTTTGTATTTAGAGTATTTTAAAATTTTAGCGGTTTCGCAGATATTTGCGGTTTTATATTTCATATGGCATTTTCCACAGTAAATTTTTATCAAAGCCACCCAATAATTTTTCTCTCGTATTTTACCATTGAAAGCGCTATATGAAATAATACTGCGTCTATCTGCGAAACCGTTAAAAATTTTGAAATACTCTAAATACAAAAAATGTTCATTTTTAAACTCTCCATCTAATAAAAAAATAATATACACGGTGTTCCATTTAAAAAAACAAAGAAAAAATATTTTATATTTTAGAAAGTTTGGCGTAGAATATTGAACATCCTGTATGAATTACGATTATTATTTATAGCAAAGTAAGAACAGACTATCTAAAGTAAATACCTAATATCGTTTGGATTTCAGAACAGTTCCTGTATTTTTAATAATTTTTTTTAAGAAGGGTTGAAAAATATATATTTTTGATTTATTTTTTAATATCTCTGAAACTATGGAAATATATTTATTCATATCTTAGGGTTATGTAAAGTAATCTGAAAGGAAGCCAAAAATGCAATAATATACAGGGTGTTCCATTTAAAAAAAATCATCCAGGTCCGCTCGCACTTTTTTGACCCACCTTATAGAAGTTAAAATATTTTCCTGAAATACATCCTGGTACATACTTTAGGTTTGCACTAAAACTAAATTCTCAAGTTTTTTATTCTAGGAGCTACAGATGCCCGACGCACTATTGCCGGAACCTGTATATAAGGTGTTAATTTTCCCCATAAAAAATTCGAAAGAAGTTATGGGGTCCCTAGTTTTAATTCGATTCTCTATAAATTCTCCAGTTAATGACGTTTTAACTGTAATTGGTAAAACTAATATAGAATGTTGATTTATCTTTTCAAAAGTCTTTAATTTTTCAGATAAATAATAATATAGAATATTAAATTGCGATAAAAAATAATTAGGCAACTGGGTCAACACAAAATCAAAGCCCACTTCGATACAAAGATAAAAAACCCTAATATTTCTCTCATTGTTAGAAATAAATACCCATAACTTTATATCGTTGCAAAGGGTTCAACATCAGCATTTTTTTAAGTACATAGCCAACTATGATATTCATTTAAATAATTATATTTTTTATTATTTCTGACAAAAAGAGCAAGTATAGAAAAAAACTGACTACGCTACTGGATTGTGCTTAAAAAAGTGCCTTAAGAACGTTTTAAACGCCTGGAATTCCCTATCATATCCTCCACGAGACTTTTCTGGTAGTATTTGTGCTGTAGCCGCCTCTGCCTGGTTAATAATTTCTTGAGGAAGATCTTCCTGAATCATTTTTCTTTAAAATCTGACTTGCTGGTTGATAATTCACTATTTTATCGTTAAAAAATCGCGATTTATCTAAATGACGTCTTAATGTTAGTGCTATTTATTATTTACAAAAAAAAAACGCACATCTAGATTGCATAGTAACATAAACGCACCCTGATAATTTATTAATTCGCAGCAATGAAAGTAGAACTGGTAGATTATTCTTTAGAGATTGGACATGAAACAGTTCTGCTGTTGGATAAAATTTTGTATGGCACTCGCGTGTTATAACATATAAGTCGCTTGAGAAAATTAGCCAAACCAAAATTAGCTAAACAGTTCCCAGCGTGACATATGTAAGATAACACACTAGGACCATAAATAACTATTCATTTTTAACCCTACTTTCATAATTTTTTTAACAAACTGTACATAAATATCTTCTTCTGAGTGTGGCTATCCGTTCCGTATGTTGGCAATAAGCTAAGCGATTCACCAACTAACTAAATAATCCTCCTGTAGAAAAAGAAAACCTGTTCTGGGATTTTGCAACCAAGAGATTCTGCCTCTTCCAAGTCCTCTTTTGCCTAAGACTTTTCCTTGGAGTATCAAGAGAAGTAGAATATCGCTTTTGGTTCCTCATTATGTGTCCAGATATTCTAATTTTCATTGTTTGATAATGTCCACTATTTCGTTCTTCTAAACGGTCTTGTTGGATATGTGGTATACCCAAAAGATTCTCAGAAGTCGTCTGTATATCCACATCTCAAAGGCTTCAAGTTTATTGTGGACGCTTCTGTCAATGTCCAGGACTGAGCACCATACAGGAGCACAGACCAGACATAACACTTAATTAGTCACGTAAATATATCTCATTTAATTAGTAAACTCAGATTTTTACAGACTTTAATATTTAGCTTCTTATAAGGGTTAGTCGAAGGGTTCTTTTCTACCTTAAATTTAAAACAAATGTGCAATCATTTTGTGAGTAAATTGTCCTAAAACATTATTACAAAAACTGAATAATATTCCAGTTACGGAGCACAAGATCTTATTTAAATTCCCAATATAAAATAATACGTTGTTTGTCTAGTTAATTATCTCTCACAAATTTGTGATGGAAAAATGATAAAATGTTCGTCATTACCGAACTAACAAACATTTACGCTGGTGTATTAAAAGCATACAGAAATATTTACCAACAGTTCACTTCAGGTACTCAACAACCATGTTTAATATTCATTTATTCATTACGGTTTTGCATCATAGCTTTTTTTTACAACAAGATTCATTTTTCTAAATATAGGTAACATGAGTGTTTTATAGTTTCAATAACTGGCGCTAGTAAAAACCTGTAAAAACCAAAAAATAAACTGTGATATCAGTTTAAGGTTTATTATATTGCGTCAAAGTGATTACATTTCAACTGAATAACTTCTAATGAGGAAATAAATATATACTTATCCTCCTGGAGAAATGTTTACGTTAACTGAGGGTGATTTAATTAGAATAATGTAGGAGGAATATTATTTTCTCAAACTCGCGACCTCAAAACGTCAACTTGGTTCCATTAATAAATTTATTAATTATTTCGTAGCGCTATAAACAACTTAGTTTTGAAAATGTCAAAAGACTAGAAAGACCTTTAGAATGCCAGGCTGAGCCTTAATAAATGCAAATATTTTCTTTCGTAGATCTCGGTAAAAGAAACTTTACTCTCTTTACCGTTTTTCAAAAAAGTATAAAATAACTCAGATATTTTAGTTTGAAAATATAAAGTAAACAAAGATATTTTACTATAGAAAATTACAGGGATGTTTTACTTTGAAAATAAAAAATAACCGGGATATTTTACTTTGAAAATTTAAAAAAATATATTTTTCGCTTAAATTTTGAGAACCACTGGATTTTCTTTGTTGTAAATTTAATCTACTACCTATGTTGTCACATTATCGAGATATCATGTTTTTTTTAACGAAAAATTACACCTTTGACATTAAAATGTGCGTAAGAGTACCGAAATTTCAGAAAACGGTTTAACAATATTCTAAAATATAGTTCATATCCAATATACTTTTAGTCTTGACCGGCACAGCATTACACCCTTTTACATAATTTTTTTTCAATCAAAATATTTTATGAAAGTAAATAAAAAAGTAAAATAAACGAGGTACCGCAAAAAGTTAAATAAAAAAGTTATATATAGGGCTTTTAAACGTCTATTGGTGAGTAATAAATTTAAGAACTGGTGAGTAGTAAATTTTAGCAGCGCCTCAAGAGCATTCTGGAAATTAAAAGACAGGGTCTTCTACAATCATGACTTGAGCACAAAAACGAAACTTGCGGTGTACCGAGCGATAATAATTCCCACCATGTTATATGGAAGCGAAACCTGGGTGCCGTACCGCCGACACATGAACGCATTAAACAAGTTGCAACAGAGACATCTTAGACAACTCTTAAGAATAAAATGGTTCCATCATGTCTCAAACGTATCGGTCCTTGAAAAAGCTAACTGCGAAAGTATTGAAGTCATGATTACAAAGTCCCGCTTAAGATGGGCTGGTCACGTATGCAGAATGCAAGAAAACCGCATACCAAAATCGCTGCTTTACGGTGAGCTTGTAGACGGTAAGAGGAGACCGGGTGGACAACTCAAAAGGTTCAAGGATATTTTCCACGAAAACTTAAAGGGAATTAACAAGCAGAATGAGTGGGAATACACAGCTCACAATAGAACGGAATGGAGAAGAATTGTAAAATCAGTTAAGAGCGACAACCAAAAAGTAAAGAGGCAACAAAGCAATGAGATTTTTGAATGTCTGGAGTGCGGTAGACAGATAACATCACGTATCGGGCTTTTCAGTCACAGAAAAGCTCATGAAAGAAAACGCCTTGCGTGACCATCTTCTGATGCGTGTCAAATACTTGTCAGCGAGTAATGGCGGTATGTATGTATGTAAATTTAAGTACACAGGGTGGGTCATAAAGTCGTAGAACATCAAAGTTTCATTTTTTTTTAAATGGAACTTCCTGTATATTATTGCCATATTTCAATTCTTCCTCCAATTCTAAGCAAAAATAGGAATACACACAATGTACCTGACACCAACAGTTTCCGAGTTATTGACTTTTGAAAATATCACTTAAACCATTTGATTTAATTATTAATTTCGATATGTCCGGTTTCATTTAACAATACCAGTCTGCCGAAATTATGATACTGAATAATATTTGACATTAATTTTCAAGTTGGCATTTATAGATGTATCAAATGAGATTATATCAAGTCTAGAAATTACAAAATTCAATATACATTCATTAGCATTTCAAAACCAAAACTCGATCTCGGAAACGGTTGGATTTAGTTTTTTACGTAAAATTGAAGGAATAATTGAAATACCCAATAATATACAGGAGATTCCATTAAAAAAAATGAATTTTTGAGGTGTCACGACTTTATGACTGACCATGTATACTTAGATTTATTACAAGATGTGAGGCATTTAAAAACCCTATAATTTTTGTATTTAACTTTTTGCGGGACCTCGTATACTTGTCCAATAATGAATCGTTTCCGTAGGTACATATCAGCGACCCTATACAGGGTGGTTTGAACTGTATTCCGGAAACTTCGGCAGTATATTCTGCAGATAAAGATAAGTAAAAAAGTTCCTTTAAATGTATGTCTTAAATGTTTAGTTTCGGAGATACAGAGTGTAGAAGTTTTATTTTTATTTCGATTTTTTCCAAATAATTTTTGAAGTAATGTCAATATTTAGACGAAAATTGGTGTCTGGGAGTTTTTTGACATCAGAAATTTGATTTTGATGTCAATATGACTTCTATTTGTAGGGGGCGCCACCTACATGTGTTTTAATTGTTTTGAAGAGTAATATCTTTTCGCGTCCGTACCTGTATAAAACTACTGAGTAAAAAAATATACATTTACAACGTTTTTTACTTAAAAAAGTCTCTCGGTAAAAATCGCTAGGAGTAATAGTTCTCGAGATATTTGGAATCGAAATTACCAATACCTGTCATCATTGACATAAACTAAACATGTTAACTAAATAGTTATTAGGCTGAAATCATAAATTTGAAATGCTTTTGTGGCAAAAGTTCAACGGAAATTATTTTATCATTATTTTTTCCCAGAAAAATTTATGTCTAATTTAAAAAATCAAAAATTTCTTAATTTTATTATTTCAGTCAAATAACTACCTACTCAACGCGTTTATTTTTTGTCAGTAATGACATGTATTGACTATTTCCATTCTAAATATCTTGAGAACGGTTGCACGTAGCGATTTTTACCAAGAGACGTTTTTTATATAAGAAGTCACGGAATTGTATTTTTTTACTCAGTAGTTTTATTGAGGTAGGGACGAAAAGTTATTATTTTTCTAAACAGTTAAAATAAATGTAGGTGGCGCCCCCTACAAATATGAGTCATATTCACATCAAAATCAAATTTCTCATGTCAAAAAATTCCCAGGCACCAATTTTCAATCACATATTGACGTTACTTCAGAAATTATTTGGAAAAAATCGAAATAAAAATGGAACTTCTACACTATGTATCTCCGAAACTAAGCAACATACATTTATACAAACTTTTTTACTTATTTTTATCTGCAGAATATGCTGCCAAAGTTTCCGGAATACAGTTCGGACCACTCTGTATATTGTAGGTACAATATCGTTTTTATAAGCGTTTTGGCAAACTATTTATTAGATAATTGAACAAATAATATGACATAACTTAACATAGGATACATTTATATGCGTTGTTTAAATACAGAACACAATACAAACAACCGGAAATGCTGTCTTATGATAAGAGATAACAAAAGGACGAATGGATAATCGAGCTCGAAAACTACTCAATCAACAACAATGAAAAGATTAACTGACAGAACTGGTTCGGTCCATTGTCGTTGAGCACCATATTATTATTTTGATAAACAATGACCTGAATTCAAAAACCCGCCCCGGATGCAGAGCACTTCAGAAATGGCATCCCTAATGGATTTATTAGAACGCGAGGTGGTCCTAAAAATGAACTGTTTTCGACCTCTGTGTGATTGATTAGTTACACTGTATTGGTCTCCACCTCAAATTTCACAAATAATTGTATTACAGATAAATGCAATATACTGTTACCTTTTTCGTCGGTTCCGTGTGGATAGAAAGTCACAATTTATTCTACACTAAGTAACAATAACAATAACGACAAAAGACTTAAATAATTATTTACAAACTATTTATAACTACTTATCTAGAAAGAATTTATTATGAATTTAGCGCGGCAACTGTACTCGTCTATTTGTTTTTTCCTCCTCAGGCCCCCGGGGTCGGCTTATATACCCACAGCTAAACAGTTCTCGAATAATCCGTTAGACGTTAGATCATCAGGTGCACAGAGAAGGTTTAGAATTGTTCCATTCCAGTGGAACTCGATTGTTTTCGAACGTTCGAATGAATCATTACGGTGTCTATTCTTTAATGCGATATTAAAGTCATATGGGGGCGGGACATATTAGTTAATTACAGTTGAGGGTTGGAACCTTTGGTGTTAAACAGCAAAATAAAAACACTAAATCACCACAATACACCAAAACACTTTTACTTTTATACTGGACGCGCGTTTCGCTAACCATGTTAGCATCATCAGCAGATGATTATAAACTAAAGTACAATCTACAAGTTGAGCGTTTATATACTCGCCCAGTGAGCACCGAGTGGGCGTGGCAAAAACTAGCATATTAGTTAGTTATGTTAGGTCGAGTTTACACGGATCCGCAACAATACATACAGGGTATCCCAGGTTGAGCGTGCATTAGAAGTGTCTAAAGGACTACGATATCTAGATCGGAAATTTATATCACTGTTTCACAATGAGATATATCGCTTGAGGATATTTTTAATATGGCGACACTTCCGGAAATACCGGAACTAGACAAACATTTTCTTATTTAAATGGGTTCCCCTATTTTTTATGACAGATTTAAATTTTCTATAAAAATTTATGAATATCAACTATTAGGTATCACTAAAATACGAGATATATTTGTATAAATACACTATACAGGGTGGTCCGAACGGTATTCCCGAAACTTCTGCGGCAGATTCTGCAGATAAAAATAAGTAAAATATTTCATATAAATATAGGTATGACCTCGCCAGTTGTCGTCGTAAAGAATATCTGTCCGAATTCCGAGGCGTGTTTAGGGTTCTTTGAGCAATTAAGTTTTTTTCCGAGTAACAGGTCGCTAGCCCGTTGCCTCAACCCCCAACCTGGAGGACCAGGGGCCTTTCTGTAGGGATGCCCATCCTTAGCCGAGAGAACCGGTTTTGAGGCGCCGGAATCTCGCCTCTGGTGGGACCGAAACTTATCTGCAACAACTAAAAAGAGACTTGGAAGAACATTGGTGGAGTCAGTTCTTTGCTATGGTTCAGAGCTGTGGACTCGGAGTGCAGACGCGAAGCGCAAAATCCAAGTTGTTGAAATGGATTACCTTAGAAAAAGTGCAGGTATATCTAGGATGGAAAAAAAGACAAACATCGAGGTCAGGCGTATCATGAATGCATCGGAGGAGACAGTACTGGATCGAATCGAAAAATCCAGCTTAAAATGGTTTGGACATGTTCTGCGTATGCCGGAGAACAGCTGGCCAAAAAGAGTTTTTCAATGGGCTCCCCAGAGCAGAAGAAAGAGAGGTAGACCTAGAAAATCCTGGAACGGAACGGCTACAGAAGCAATGGGAGCTCGTAACCTAGAAGCTGATGACGCTCTAAATCGAGATGTGTGGCGTAGGGTAACAGGGTAACGGGAAGGCAGCAATAGGCTGTAGTTGGAAATGAGTATTAAATACTTAACCAAATCCCGTTTATATATATATATATATATATATATATATATATATATATATATATATATTTATTAAATCGACGGAGTCAGACCCAGTACGTTTAAGATAGGCCGTCAGACCCGGGGTATATCGGACGAAAAATGTTCAAACGATGCCTTCAGGCCCTGATGTTGGACCGTTTAATTTGTCCGAGTTATATAAAAAATAGAGGTTTATTCGTTTTCGCCAGACCCACGACGTTGCCGCTTTTTAATTCTCAAATATTTATATTAGAATTAGACGAACGGACATTTTGACGCGGTAATTGATCACAGTGCAGAAGTAAAAACGGTGCATTTCTGCTATAGTGAATATTGTACTTATTGTTAGTATTGAATATATTCTGTCGCTTATAAATGCATCTGTACGAAAGCGTTTTATCTGAAATTTCTTTGTAATAAGCATAATAAAGTTACAATGCATTATCAATTTCGTTTAATAGATTTTGTAAGTGTTTACTAAGTGATGATGGAGCCCCGTTTATTATCTTTATGCTTTAAAAAAGAAAAAAAAGTTTAGCTACTTCTACATCGAAATCATAGCATCGAACTAAATTTTAGATACTTTCAATACAATTTTTTGACGACGATCGATTCCGACAAAAAAATTTAGTTACTTCAACAATGATATCGTAGCATCGTTATAAATATTTAGGTAGGTACTTGTACAATTTTTTGACGCGACGATTGATTCCGACGACTGTCATTTCAAAAATTTGACGCCGTTTTTTGGAATCATAGGGTAAATGTGTATTTATCATTAACCTTTCTATTTTGTTATAAAGAATTATTTTAACTTATTTTTTTATTACATACAGATGAGGGCGGCAATTTAAAAATTTGCACTGTGGGCAAGACGAATTGAAAAAAGATGCTCATTAGAATATTAAGAAATTCAGACAAAAAATGAAAATAAGCATTCTTTAAAGATTTTTTCTACTAGTTTTATTTAAAAATATAAATAATATAAGGTCTCTAATCTGGCGAATTGAGTTTGGATGAGACTGTAAACAAAATTTTTAAAAAGTATAAATGTAATAATTTTATTTTTTTTTTTTTTTTTTTTTTTTTTTTTATATTTTAGGCAAATAGCTTTAAAAGCATCAATTTCTGAGAATTCCATATTTGTAGAGGCTGGGAACCACCTACTTTTCTAGGAACCCCATAATTTCAAGTTTAAATTATTAGAGCTGTGATTAAAACAAATCACTATTTTCGTTCATATTGCAATCAATGAATAATAAGAATATTATATTATCAAATATTACTCAATTAAATTTTCATAGAATACAAAGTAAATATACAAGAAGATAGAACATATTATAGAGATGCAACCATAAAACGAGTTTGTCATATTTACATGGTGTTGGTAGATAGCATCAAACCGTAAACTGAATATAAAGCGTACTATTTACAGTGGTGTGGCCCACAGTTTAAAGAGGCCGATGTAGCCGTCAAGGAAATTTTTGTTTCCATCCAAACCAAACCAAACCAAACGAAAAAAAACTTTAAAATTTTACTACAACGAAATCATAATGCCGAAATAAATGTATAGGTACTCGTACGGTACCGACACGATGATCTATTTAGATGAAAAAAAAACTTTTTTTTTTTTTTTTTATAATTTTTTTTTCATGCGAAAATATCAAAATTGACATATTATGATATGTCATTCTATTGAGGGTGCATCCACACTATCCTAAAACGGCGTATCGGCGTAACGGCATAGCGACCTTGAATAGATTTCGAGTAATTCTATTGGTTGAAAAATTCATCTGTCAGAAATTTTATCTCTCAAATTCATCTGTCAAAATTTCAGTATAGAATTACTCGATATCGATTCCGAGTTGCCACACTATCCTACAAGCGGCGTATCGGCGTAACGGCGTAATGACCTTGAATGGATTTCCAGTAATTCTATTGGCTGAAAAAATTCATCTGTCAGAAATTTTAGCTGTCAAATTCATCTGTCAAATATTTCAGCCAACAGAATTACTGAAAATCTATTCAAGGTCATCACGCCGTTACGTCGTTTTAAAGATAGTGTGGATGCACACTCAGAAATGTAATTACATATCGAATAATGTCTAAAAACAAATACGACGACCGATTTAAACGAAAAAATTTTTAGTACTACAACGAAATCATAGTACAGAAATAGAATTTCTAGGTACTCGTACAATTCTTTTGATACGACGATCTGTTTTCTGAGGCGAAAAACATTTTTAGGTACTTCTACGTAAATTTTCCACAGTACTCGTACAATTTTTGACCGTCGCGCGTCGCGTCTTTCGATTTAGATGAAAAAAATTTAGTTCTGTAACAATTATACTTTTGAAATATTTTTTTTTATTTTTTATTTTAAGTCTATGGTCGTACAATTTTTTGACACGACGATGGATTCCGACGATTCGCCATTTCATGGAATGCAATTTGACGCCGTTTTTTTTAATCATATATATGCCATGTGTACTTATTACTTATCTAATAAGTAAAGTGTATTCATTTGGAATATTAAGAGATTCAGACGAAAAAATCAAAATAGGTAGTAAGTATTCTTTTAGATTGTTTCTACAAGTTTGTTTAAAAATTGTAACAGAGAACTATTATTTTTATAGTGCCCCTCTCGGACCGCTTGGACGAGTCCATTATAAAAAGATCGAGGACAGTGTTTGAAAAAACATATGATTTGATTTGTCACGGAAACGTAAAGTTTAATAAAAGTGTTTGTTGAAATTCTTCGAGTTTATCATAAAGTTTATGGTTCGACACCTAACAAAATAATTGTAACGAATCCCAAATCACAAAAATATAAATAATTTAAAGTCTAATCTGGCGAGTTGAGTTTGGATGAAACTGTAAACAAAATGTTTAAAAGTGTAATGTAATCATTTTAAATTTAAATAAAATTCATATAACCCCGACAAAAGTAATAAAAAAGTTTAGGTTTAAAAGCATGAATTTTTGGGAATTCCCTATTAGTATAGTCTGGGAACCACCTACTTTTCTGGGAAACATATACTTTCAAGTTCAATTTATTAAATTGTGATTAAAAAGCACTATTCTCATTCATATTGCGATTAATGAATATTAATATTAATAATATTATACTACCATATATTACTCAAATTAAGTTTTCGAATACATAATAAGTAAACATAAATAGAAGATAGAACATATTATAGAGATGCAACCATAGAACGTATTTGTTATATTTATATGGTGTTGGTAGTTAGCATCCAACCGTAAACTGAATATACAACATATTACTTGTAGCAATCAACATTTTGTTACATAAAATTACTATTTTAGATCTTAGTGAACGTAGTAATGTAATAAAATCAATTATTGTACTGATTAACTACCATATAATCGAAAAAAACGGCGTCAGCGGTGGCATGAAATGGTGCTGTCATTTTTATACCGGGTGCGTCTCAAAAGTGGCTTTTCACCGCTATAACTTTTTATTTTTTTTTTTAGATAAAAAAACGAGATTTGGTATGTAAGTATATGACATAAGTAGGAATTATTGACGTATTCAATTGTTTTTGGTCACTTCCTGGGCTTTCACCGGAAATGACCAACTTTGATTTTTAAATGACACCCCCGGTATGTTTTTGCATTATTTGTTGATAAGAAAATGACACTCTGAATCGAATGACATATCAACTTTTGACATTCTCGCTTTAAAAAATTTATTTTTAAATTTCAATCTAGAGTGCCATGGCTGTGTTAAAAACACTAATTTTTAATTTTTAATCAAAGGAGCCTTGGAAAAATAGTTTTGATAATCTAATGATTTTCGTGTCTTGTCCGGGCCGTTCTTATAAGATGCCCAAATCGTATTCCAATCATATCTCAATTTTTCCAAACGAACAAAGGAGGCTCGTTAGCATATTTGAAAGCATTTTTACGAATAATTTGGTACCACACACATGGTATTTCGAAGTCAAATTGTCATTATGAACCGCATGTTACAATTTCAAATAAACCATATGCGGAAATGTTAAAAATTGACATATTATGAGTATGGCATTCTCTTGAGGTGCATCCACACTATCCTATCAACGGCGTAACGGCCTTGAATAGATTTCAATAATTCTATTGGCGGATGCGTCTCAAAAGTGGTCCACCGCTATATCTTTTTATTTATTTTTTTTGGATAAAAAACGAGATTTAGTATGTTAGTATATGACATAAATTGGAATTGATTGACATTCAATTATTTTGGTCACTTCAGTTTCACCGGAAATGACTGGCACGATTATTAAATGACACCCCGGTATGTTTTACATTATTCGATAGAAAATGACACTCTGAATAGAATAATATATCATATGTCAACTTTTTGACATTTTTATTTTTTTTTTTAGTATTTTAATTTTCTATCTATTATAGAGTTCCATGGATGTGTTAAAAACACTGGTACTAATCAAGGAGGCTTTGGAAAAATAGATTTGATAGTCTAATGATTTTTTCATCATCTTGTCCGGGACCGTTATAAGATATCAAAATCGAATTTTTTTAATCATATCTCAAAAACGGAACAAAGGTGGCTCGTTAGCATATTTGGAAAAAGCATTTTCTACGAATAATTTGGTACCACAATTTGGTATAGAATCCAAGTATCATTATGAACCACATGTTACAAACCGTCATATGTGAAAATAATGTCAAAGAATAACATATTTATGATATGCTATTCTATTCAATTGTGATTTTCTACCGAATAATGTAAAAATATACCGGGGTGCCATTTAAAATCAAAAGTTGTAGTCATTTCCGGTGGGAAACAGGAAGTGACCAAAAACAGTGAATACCACGTCAATCAATCCCTAATTTATGTTATATACTAACATACCAAAATCTTTTTATCTGACAAAATAAAAAAAGAAGGATTGTGGGGGTGAAGCTAACGAACAACACCAGTCTCTTGGGATTAAATGAAAATAATTTTAAATACTTCTAAAACGAAGTCATAGTATCGTAATAAATTTCTAGGTACTAGTACATTTTTTGACACGACGATCGATTTGAACGAAAAAATTTAAGGTACTTCTACAGCGAAATCCACAGCAAATAATTTTGTAATTACTCCTACAATTCTTTGACACGACGCGACGATCGCTGATCGATTTAGATGAAAAAAATTAGGTACTTCTACAACGAAATCATAGCATCGAAGTAAATTTGCTTGGGTACTTTCGTACAATTTTTGACCCGCCGATCGAAATAATTTTTGTTTCTAGTATTTATTAGCCGAACGACCGGTTTCGTCAATAAAAGTTTAGTTACTTCTACCAATCCGGTGATGACAGCAATTCAAAAAAGATTAGACCGTAAATTATTGATATTTTTAAATGAAACTAAGTAGGAATAATTTTAAAAAGAATACTTATTTTCATTTTTTTGTCTGCATTTCTTATATACTCTAATTAGAATATGAGCATTTTGTTTTCTACCAAATATAACACGGTTATATCTTCGTTTCCCTTTAATAGTTGCTTTACCGTGTTGCCGGTTCTTGGGTCTGAATACATCGATTCAACGTAAATCGGCTTATACACTTATACTAATGTCGAAGGTGGCGCCGCCCGTGACAATACCGATGTACCCCCAATCGTATATAAAAAAACATAAAACCGACTTATTTTTAGGTAGCTGAAATTTGGTCAGGGGAAGTGGGAAACCGTTCTAGACGATAACCACTGAAATCGTACTCAGACCCGACCCCGGAAATGTCGAAATCGGGTCTGAGGCCAATGAAGCAACGTAGTTTTGGGCTCGTATAAGCGGTTTAATAAATCTATATATATATATATATATATATATATATATATATATATATATATATATATATATATATATAACTATAGTTCCCGACTAACATTGACGTCCCCCTTGCTTGCTAATGCGTTTAGTTGTCAGTCAAAACTATTCACAGTATGATCTGTATAATTTTTATAATGTACGGAGATATAACGAGACGTGTAATTGTGTATGTTAAAAACATAGGTAAGTTTTATTGCAGATAAAAAATAAAAAAGAAACTCAAATTAGAGTTTAAAAAACTATGTCACAAATCAATTGGAGCAATATTACAAAAATTTTAAAAAAAAAAAAAATTGTCTAAAAATTCAGAATATCTACTTCGTTCTATAAGATATTTCTGAATTTTAGGAACCTAATTGAAACATTTCCATAAAATATTTAAGACAAGCTAAAAATCAAAAACAGTATTTACGACAATTTCTGTGATAATTACTTCGGCTGTGGCAATAGACAATGCCGAATCCATCGTCGTCGCCTTATATTATATCTCGGATCTGCCGACTGAATAGATTCCAATGAACTAGTCTTTTAATTAGTTCCCTCAGTCGGATCCGATAACGTACGGCTGGCACTCCCACGCCTGCCTAGCATTAATCCCTCTGGCTGATCCATACGTAAACTAGTAAACTTATTTAGTTCCTCTAGTTCCTCTAGTTCCTTTAGGTCGGGATCCGATAACATTATGCTGACACTCCCCACTCCTGCCTAGCATCGTCGCGCTGGCCCGATCCGTACGTACGTAAACTAGTCTTTTATTTAGTTTTAGTTCCTCTAGGTCCGGATCCGATAACGTACGTCTGGCACTCCCACTCCTGCCTAGCATGGGGCTACGCGCGCTGGCCGATCCCTCGCCGTCGCATATTATTATACATGTATATCGGTCACAGTCTCGATCCCGGAATAGGTCTTGAGGAACTAGTTCCTTTCGTTCCGAGGTTGGAATAGTTCATTGGAACTAGTTCGTTCACGAACTACACACCTCTAGCGCGAACGGGTCCGTGCGATGGGTTGCGCGGCGATTTGACAGAATATCGATTTTTGGGTGAACCATTAAAAGAAATATAACAAACAAAATGGACAAATTTCCAGACGAACTAACGGATCGTATCCACGAACCGCATCGACGACGCCCCGCATTTGTCAGCTATCATAAAACGATTCTTATAACAATTCTAGAAAATAAAATTTTACAGAATTCATAAGTAAAACTTTTAAACTATAATTGGCTGTAATACTAAATCTAAATGGAAATAAAATATTAGTACGCCTATGACTGAAGAGTTTCATGAGTGACACGTGGCGATAGAAATTCCAAATGGCTTCTTCCAAATCTTCGAGTGGGGAGATGAGACCAATCAGCTATGACATATCAAGTGGTGGGAAAGAAGTAAGGAATCTCTTAACATGGAGACGGTCCTTTGACGGTCTTTGATTGTCTTGAATATTAGTCATAGTTGCCAGGTCTAGGAAATTTCCCTAAATCTAGTAAGAATTAAAATTTAAATCATAGAAGTAAATTTACTGTTATATTTTTAGATAAATTTAATGTGTGTTTTAATTTTGTTCCCAAACTTGGCATTTCTAATAGTATCATCAGAAAATATCTTTTAATAATTATACACTATAAAACAATTATCGCATATTTGAATAAAAGTAATTATTACATATTTTCTAACTGAAGCATGCATTTTTGTCTTTCTCTTGTGAGTTTTTCAGGATAATTAGGGTATGCACTGACATGTAATTTTAGTCCGGCCGACTTTGGACTTGGTTGCAAAAGTGAAAACAATACATTCTTAATTTCTTATGGAGCCGATCTGCCCAATATTTGATTACATTAGTCTAGGCTATGCACTGACAGGCAATTTTAATCGGCCGACTATTTAGTTGCATATTTGTAACCAATATATTCTTATGGATATATATGAATATATTCTTATGGTCCACGTGCAATCAAATAGTCGGCCGATCGACTTCATAAGTATGTATTGTTTTCACTTTTGCAACTAAATAGTCGGCCGACTAAAAATTATAGGTCTGCGCGTAGGTTTGTTTTATCGAATTTCCCTCCACAGAATCCCTCCACAGGGAATTCAAAATGTCTTGTTTTTCAAATTAATATTTTTTTTAGAAAATATGCGATAATTGTTTTGAGTAATTTATTTTTTTTTAAATGTAATTTTTCTTTAATGAGATTTAAAACAAAAATTCTAACCAGAAAATGAAAACTATTCCAACTAATGATATTATTTGACAATATGCTATTAGTTATGCAGAGGTTGTTAGAGGAAGTCTATCTGGCAACACTGAGTGCAGTCTCGAATTATCATCGGTATCGGGGTCGATTTGTGCTCCCACCATGCTCATTCTTAATCCCGCCTACACGTTTACGAACCGGCAACACTGTATCCCCCTTTTTATTTTGTCTCTCTCTCTGTCAACCGGTCAATTGTATTATTCTCTGTCATATCCATTAAAATCCTATACACAGTAATTAAATGACCAGGACTGTATATATATATATATATATATATATATATATATATATATATATATATATATATATAGAGTATGACCTAAAATATATATAATATAATATATATATATATATATATATATATATATATATGCTTTTATATATATATATATATATATATATATATATATATATATATATATATATATATATATATATATATATATAACTAACAACTAATAACAACATATATATATATTATATTATATATTTTTAGGTCATACCTATATATATATATATATATATATATATATATATATATAACTATATATATATATATATATATATATATATATACAGTCTGGCATTTAAGTACTGTACTAAGATACATTTTAAATATTATTTCGGTGAAAAACAAGATTTAATGAGCAGGATAGAATGAGCATGGTAAATGTTGATACCGATGGTCGAACTGCGCATTGCCAGAGGCCAGACTCCTCCTGCGCATAATGGCATGACAAATATCGTGGTTGGAATAGTTTTCATTCTGGTTATTTTAGTTTAAATCATTAAAAAAAAATTACATTTAAAAAATAAATTACTCAAAACAATCGCATATTTTCTAAAAATATTGGTGAAAAACGCATTCCTAATTCTATAAAACAAACCTACGCACCAGACACAGTCGGCCGACTATTTAGTTTGCAAAAGTGAAAACAATACATGCTTATGAAGTCGATCGGCAGACTGTTGTTGCGCATGTTCATATATCGCGTATTGATTTAAATAATGCAACTATAGTCGGCCGATAAAACCACGCTGGGCACTGTCAAATATTGGCCCGATCCGGCACTAAGTATCTTTGTGTTTTACTTGGCTCAAGTCGACCGACTGTCGGTGCAGAAAGACAGAAAAATGCGTGCTCGGTCAGAAAGCTGTAGTACTTTTTGTTCAAATATGCGTTCCGGTGAACCTGGTGATATGCCAGGACTGAACAAACACGATGGCGTCTGCTTTCCTTCATGTTTGGGTACAGTATTACTGGGCAGGGAAATTTCTGAACTGGCAGCCAGCGACGTATTCAAGACCTCAACTTTCGAGATACTTCTTTCCCCACCGCTGTAACGGTCCCACTCGATTTGAGCTTCATTTGAAGACTGCGCCGCGATCGCCATGAAGACTCGATGACCTGACTCCGACCCAGGTAATTACAGCAGACAAAAGTTTTACTTATGAACTGCAACAAGAGCTGTTAAGCTGCGGTCGTCAGTCCTGATATAAAGCGTCCATTTGTTTGTTATATTGCTGTGGTCGCAAGCTATTCAAATCCTCCGCGCAACCACGGACCGGTCGCTGGACCTTCGTGAACAGACTGGTCAATAATATTCAACCCGGAATGAGAACTGGACCATATTCAGGATCGAAACATCTCCAGCTATGGCGACGGCATCATGCGCTGGCTTATACTAAGTGGCGATATCCGGACAAACAAGCAATAAGACACGGCAGATCCGGAAGCCTGTCAGAAGTGAGGAAGTACTATTATCGGATCCTGACAGAAGAAAGAACTTTGCAGACACCGCTGTGGACTCGGCCAGGAAAGAGACAATGCTAGGCAGGCGGTAACCAGCCATATGACCGGATCCGGACATCAATTAAAAGACTGAAGTTCGGGGCAGTCGACAGCGGATCAGATAAAAGACGACGACGATGGATTTCCGGCATTGAGAAAGTGATAAACGTTTTGATTTTAACGTGTAATAACACATGGTGACGCCTAAAGGTCCCCTAAGATCTTATAGAGGCACAGATGTCTGAGTACAGACGAACAGGCTGTAATGTTGTTGTATGGACTTTAAACTTTAATTTGGTTCTTTATTTTTTATCTTACTGTCGCTTATGTTCTTTATACACAATTACACATTCTCGTCTAAAATACAGACTCTACTGTGAATAGTTTTGACTGACAATTAAACGCATTAGCAAGCAACGGGGATGTCGGGAACTATTTTGAACTACAGACCTAGTTCTATTCCTCTGGAGGAACTAGAACTGAGGAACTAGTTCCTCCCAGGGAACTATAATTCCCACCTCTAGTTCGCGTAACAAATCGACCTATCTACGAACTGTCAGTGCATGGTAAGTATTCATCTTTGTTATAATGCTGTAACACTTAAGTAAAAACTATACATTTGTATATTTATAGTTCTAGTTGTGCTACCTTTTGAGGGGTGTAAAATAAATGATTTATTTATAATAATATTATTAAATTTCTGCGGGGTGGTGTAACTAGTGTTACAACGGTTGTGGGTATGGTATTACATTATCATAATGTTATAATATGAAATATACCTACTACCTATTTTGTCTAATATTAATTTTGAAAACTTATAGGTATAAAGTTTTACTTATCTTTAGCATTTTTAATGCTGTTTGTAACCCTCTATGTCTATAATAATGGACAACGAGAAATTAGTAATTCTGAATATATCTATAAGAACTTTTAGTTTAAATTGCGCCCTATGACTGAAATGCAGCGCCCACGTTCTCCTTCTAGTTACCGGCCATAATGTCAGGTCCATCAGAGTCAAGGATGAGTAGAGATAAATAGAATTTAAATTTATTAATTTTAGGGCCTGCTCTATTCTAACATGTAAGAAATATTTATTGATGGATAAGTACGGCAGATATGTAATAAAAAGCCGTTTTGTGTGAATACCGAAATGGTATTTGAAGAACTGTATAATCAAATTATCAAATTGAATTGATAATAAATTTATGTGCCCGTGTTTTATGAGCCGTCTGCAGAAAATTGACTATAGTAATAAAAAAATGACTCATGTCAATGTTTATCCCAAATTATAAATCGATAATAGTTCTCATTAATAATAGTAATGTGGATATATTTTCCAGAACTTACTTTAACTTTATTTAAAATTACTTTTTAATTTTGTACTAGTTTATAGCACTTAACAATATAATCAATCATTTGTCTGTCATCAATGTATCATATACACTTCTGTTAATTTAATACATAATTTACAATGATACATAATTATACTGATTACAATGGTCGACATGTCAACAATAGAATTTGCGCTATTTACTACGTTATGTAATTAACTGATTATCTGCCATATTAGGTATCTGCGGATGTACGTCACTAACGTAATAAAGAAGCAAAATATAACAATAATAAACCAACCAAAAGGTTAGTTTATATTTAATAATACGTGGCTTTGGGTGCCAGTTATCGTGTATATGAAGAGTACAGTCAACATGTTCAGTACAATACGATATACTGAAAAAAAAGACTTTATGCGAGAGAAAGATGAGAAGTTTATTACCTATTAACTCGGGTCGGTCGACAATAGAATTTGCGCTATTTAATACATTATGTAATTAATTGATTACCTATTTTATTAAGTAACTACGGATGTACGTGATTAAGTAATAGCATGTTTTACGGATAGTTTATTTAATTATACGTACACATGGCTTTGGGTGCCGATTTGTTGTCCTCCATTCGCGAATTTCAAGTTCAAGTGCTTTACGCTCTGGGCTACTCGAGAACAGTTCTGAAAGGAGCTGTGCGCGATTGCCTCGTGCCTCCATATGGTGCGGAACAGTTCATGAAAAGTTCTGAACTTTATGACTCAATTGGATGGAGTGAGATTATCGCGTTCTTGAACAGTTCAGAACTGCACAACTGCGTGAATAGAGGACAGTATCCTATTATTACGAAGAGTACAGTCAATGTGTTCAGTGCATTACGATATAAGAGAGAAGAGCAAGAATTTTCCAAGCATCCTTGAAGTAAAACGTCGGATTAAGTGGATATAATAAACTTTGGATTTTTTCTCTCCGATTTACAATATCGCCATAGCGATTCACTTCTACACATGTAGGTAAATGCCGAAAGCCGCTGACAAATTTCTGTACACTAATACCACGTATAATGGAAAAAATGCCAACTAATACCACGATTAATACCACTAATACCAAGTAATGTCAACATCTTGTACACCAAAATACACGAGCGGTTTACCCCTCCCTAAGTAAATGCTGACCCAATGCCGCATCCATTAAGTGCAGATCCGTATATTACAATTTCAATAAAAACCATATGCCAAAATGTCAGAAGTTAGCATATGATATGTCATTCATTCTGTCATTCATGTCATTTTCTGACAAAAATCCCGTTCAAAATATATTTTTAAAAATCAAAATTTGTAGTAATTTCGGCAAAACAGGACCAAAATGTGAATATAAAAATCAATTTAATTTTTTTTTTTTTTCGGAAACTTAATATAAAATATGACAGAATATTTTTGGTGAGCCACTTTTGAGGGAGAATCAACTTTAGAATATGGAGTTAAGAATGGCAAACAGTTCCTAAACTTTCTGTTGCCCTTTTTTTCTCTGCCTAAATAGATTACAATTTCTTAAAAAAAGATAACACGAAACAAGCTATTTTAGTAGATCCTTAACTTCAGACACTTCGTATTCAAATCAACTATAAGAAATAACTATTTGCTCTAAAAATGACAATTATCCGAAACAGCAAAAGCCTTTTAACCAAACAAATAAACATTAAAGAAACCGATAAGAAGTTTTGCCACCCGAAAAGATATTACCCAGCGCGAACCGATTCCCCAGTCAAACCCATTCTTGGATTTCGCTCAAAGCATCGTAACTTCCTTGAAGAGCGTTTCCAGATATAAAAAGAGAATATTATATACCACAGAGAAAAGTCTGGATTGGCGCCTTCCCCCGTAGCAGATTGCACTATTCCAGATCCCGAGTGGAAAGTCCTATAAACACGCCTGAAATAAGTGATAATATATTCCGGTCGAGACTCCGTAGGGGAGGGAAGGATGACTTTCTTCTTTCCATCCTAATAAAAGGAAAATGGATTACATATGCACATTTAGATGTGTACAGGCTGGTAAATAGAACGCCGCCGGCGGGCTTGGGATTCGTCGAATTAATGAGACTGGCAAGGAAAAGGTACCCGGTTCACAAGGCGACGGTGATAATTCAGCCATGGGCAGGAAGAAAGGTTAGAAAACACGACCGATTTAGTAATTGTGTGTTAGAATAAGCATTTGTGATGCAATAAATAAAACTATATAAACTCACCGGCAAAAAAAACCGGCCACTAAAAACTAGTCCCAATTTCAAAGTTGTATTTCTCGCGAACCACTTATTAGATTTTGACGATTTTTTTTTTCAATTGTAAATTAATTCCTTCTTAACGGATGCTACATCACAAATTTTTATTCCGAATTTATTTTGAGCATATACAAGGCACCACAATAAGACGAAGTTTTTTGCCCGAACTTTGTAACACCCAGTAGGGTGCAGCAGCTGTAGTAGCTATTATTATATCAAATCACATTGTAGCCTCATCTTTTGTGAGCATTTTGTTTTTTTAGTCGCAACATTATCTCTGTTTGTATTGGAGATACGCTGCTTTAAAACGAACGCCTCCGAAAAATGCTTCAGAAAGCAGCAGGCAGAAAGTTTTATGTGAAATAATCAAGGCGACATATGCGAAAACGGATTTATGAGTATTGGCAATATGACAACTGTTGTCAAATTAAAAAATTCCATTATCTGTGACGGATGTTGCTCGGCAAAAATCAACGTTATGTGTCCGATACCCTGTGTATACCTCGAACAACAGTCTAGGATGCCTGGAATCGCTATATATGGAAACGGGAAATTTCACCAGGCGAGTGGGTTCCGGAAGAAAACGGAAGAAAAATGCAATTGACGACTGCTTTATTGTCCTGAATACTTTACGAAATCTTAGAATTACAGTGTTTCAGAATCAACATCTGCTACAAGCCGTGCGTAGAACTCAAGTCAGTGAGAGAACAATCCGACGAAGACTAAAAGAAAAAAGCTTGTCTGCAAGGAGGCCTGCCACAAGACCCCAGCTACTTCCAAGACATCGTCGAGCACGTCTTCAGTTTGCGCGTTTACATGTGAATTGGGATATAGAGCAATGGACTAAAGTCCTTTTCACGGATGAATCGCGGTTTTGCCTGCGAAGCATTTTTCCGAGACGTTCGTTTTAAAGCAACGTATCTCCAATACAAACAGACATAATGTGATTAAAAAAATAAAATGCTCAAAAAATGAGGCTACAATATGATTTGATTTAGCAATAGCTACTACAGCTGCTGCCCCTACACGGTGTTACAAAGTTCGGGCAAAAACCTTCGTCTTACTGTTGTGCCGTGTATATGCTCAAAATAAATTAGGAATAAAAATTTCTGACGTAGCATTCGTTAAGAAGGAATTAATTTACAATTAAAAAAAAAATATCAAAATCTAATAAGTGGTTCGCGAGAAATCCAACTCTGAAATTTTTAATTTTTTTTTCTCTCGTTTTTGTTTGCCGGTGAGTGTACATTTTTAACCCTTAAACACCCAACTTCCCGAGGCAGAATCATAATTTAACTTATACTGAATGTATTATTACTTATTAGGGTATTCGTTATTTACAAAGTTGATAATTTCTCTCACGACGCCCTCTAAATTTTTAGTTTATTGTCTAAAAAAATAACAGGCCAATGTAAACCCTTAAATTGGCCACTTTTTGCAAATATTTTTTTTTGGATCTTGTTCTCTCGCAGCCATGACAATCATGTATTCTTGTAGAATTGAACACTGTACAAAAAAAATCTCTTACAATTTTTCGATAAACCTACTCCATCAAAAGTTATTCACGGTTTAACTTAACCACTCGGTAAATTCCTAAATTTTTCAACTTTTTTGACAAATTTATGTTTATTTTTGAAAAATTTAATCTATTACTGTAAAAATATAATTTCTGATGGTGTTAAGGTTGGGAATTAAGAAATCTTCAAGTCTAATGAATTGCCGAAGTTTAAACCATTTAAGTATAGCTGATTTATTTTAATAAACATTCTTTAGTTGGATTTTGATATTTCTTCTTATACTCGCTTACCATCTGAATCACAAATCGTTTATCATCTCCACTTCTAGATAAAATATTAATGTATTCTTCTGATTATTCAATTTAACAGCTCTTTCTGCAGTATCATTAGCTACTCTCAAATTTTTCACAATTTCTAAGCCTCTCATATATCAAGATCCTTTAACCATTCCTCAAAAAATTGGCGCCGGGAGGCACGTATGGCCGCCCATACTAAAATATGTTAATAAAAAGTTGGTAGGCAGTTCTTTTAGTTTCAAAGTAAAGGAATTTTTCCAATTTTTTTTATCTCAAAAACTGCGACTTTGTTTGATTTTGATGTTATTACAAATTTTGTGGCAAATATTATTCCTAATCTTAAATTGAAAACCGCGTTTCTCTAGCTACTGTAATTTTGGAGTTACAATTTTTTGTAAATTTTTAACCCCCTCCCATACCCCCTTACCAACCCCCCACTCCCATCAAAAACTAATGGCGAGATTCCCGGGTGCCACAGTATTTTTGTGTCAAATTTGGTTAAAATCGGTTTAGCGGTTTTTGAGTTATCGTGTTACAGACGGACAACATGAGAAAATATTTTGTATTTAGATTATTTATGACCCAAATAACTCATTTTGAGTAAAATTAAAAAAACTTTTTTGAGTGAAATTAAAAAACAATACCTATTGGTATGGTCGGCTAAAAATTGGAAAAATTCCTTTACTTTGAAACTAAAAGAACTGCCTACCAACTTTATTAACATATTTTAGTATGGGCGGCTATGCGTGCCTCCCGGCGCCAATTTTTTGAATATTTTTTCCTTGTATTTTATTGGAGCAAAATAAAAACACTAAATCACCACAATACACCAAAACACTTTTACTTTTACACTGGACGCGCGTTTCGCTAACCATGTTAGCATCATCAGCAGATGATTATAAACTATTCAGTTTAATAATCCATGTTATAACCATGTTAGCATCATCAGCAGATGATTATAAACTATTCAGTTTATAATCATCTGCTGATGATGCTAACATGGTTAGCGAAACGCGCGTCCAGTGTAAAAGTAAAAGTGTTTTGGTGTATTGTGGTGATTTAGTGTTTTTATTTTGCTGTGTAACACCAAAGGTTCCAACCCTCAACTGTAATTGTATTTTATTATGTTACAATATTTTATTTTCCTTTACAACCTATAAGATTTTATATAGGTGTACTATAAGCTTCCTTATAAGAAAGCCTATAGAATTGACTTCCTGTGATACAATCTTCTCTTTTACCTTTTATAATCCGTTGTTGTCCCTACTTGTCGATTTATGTATGAGACTTTCCGAACAAAATATCACGAGGTCTTGAGTAAACCGTAAAAAGAGTTCGACCGAAACTCGGTTTTTCAACTTTGTTTTTCTTCGAACTAAGTTATATTCTTCCGTCGGTGGTAAATGGCACGGTCTTATTGGTTTCCTTTAGTTTGTTTGGTTAAGAAGATTTTACGCTTTTTGTAAACTACGTTTTAAAATTAGAAAGTTCTAGTTACGGCCGAAAAAAACGTATAACTCTATTGTTTTTTCAGTCTTATATTTTTTATCGCCTATAGAATAAAAGAAATAGTGTATTGTTCGTAATTTTATGAAGTTTTAAGGTCATAATCGCTTAATGCTGGAAGTGCACATTCGCCGAGGGGACCCGAGGCGTCACAAAAAATGCGAGGTCCAGTGAGGCGCCCCGAGACATAGCGCAAAAACACACCAATCAAATTTTGCAGTACGTAAATAAATATATTCTGAAGAATAATTTTGTAAAAATAAAAACAATCAGGCGCTCAACGAGATAAATTTAGTAACACTTTTGGGAAAATTTGGGCAAAATTTTGTCTTAATAGTAAGTAAATCCAATTTAAAATCGACCTGAAAGTCGAGAAAATAAAGAAAACCAGTGAAATCCACAAAATCAAATTGCATATATTAGTTTCAAACAAAAAGATAAATCCGCCTGTGATTATTTTTGTTTTAATTGTATTTTTGGTATTTTATAGAAGCATACTCATATACGCTTTGTTTTTTGATCCTTGGCTTTTACGGCACAGCACAGATTATCATTCTATTGTCCGTGTTTGTCATGAAAAAAATCATGAAAACCAATACAACGTCGAAAATTATAACGTAACTGCCAAGGATCGAAACAAACTGTATTTTCGACTTTATGTTGCCGAGGTGGTGTATTAAAATTTAAAAAAAACATAATGCTGCATAAAAACTGGTAAAATATTTGCTATTTTACCTAATATTAAAACAAACTATTTTACATTATAAAAAAATTTTAACTGAGGATAAAAAAGATTAGTCAATAATTCTTATGTTAATGATGATAAAAAAGCAAAAACAGTGTATAGACAGTCTGTATCATAATATCTTTCACGTACATTATAAGTTTCTTTGTTTAAAGGACGCAATAACGACATGTTTATACCAATAAGGACATGTTTTTTGCTAATATCTCAAAATGGATTTATTTCGTTTTGTTTGATCGCTTCTCAATTATTAAAATAAACGTAGATACTTATAGAAACTAATGAATGTTTATATTAAGTCGGCAGTCATATATTAGAATTTGAGGACTTTCCATCAAACTGAATCAAAACTTCGTGCATAGCTTTTAATAGACGTGTTTTTCTTTCTTAAACGGCCCGGAAAGTGACCATTAAAGAATCTTTTTTTTACAGTTCTCTTAACAGATTTTTCGGTACTTTGACTAAAGTGGTTTATCCGCTGTATTAATTATATATTTATATTTTAATAATTTAAATACCGAAAATAGGCGTCAAAGACTCAAAGGCAGTTGAGAAGGCGAACTAAGGAATGCCGAGATCTTCCGAGAGCACCGTGTATATTTTCGCGGGACTTCCTACTTAACGCTTTCACCATAGAGAAATATAGAATCTATTGTGTCTCTCTTTTATTTAGTTTCTCTGTGGCTCTCGTCTCCTTTGACTCTTGCTGGAGACCGCCTCTAGACCGAGCGCTCCCAAGACGAGGCGAGAGGCACCGAGACAAGACGAGAGCCCCAAGTACACACTCGCCTTGTCTCGCCTCCGATCCCCTCGGCGAACGTGTACTTGGTACAAAACGTTCAGAATGCGAGGCGAGAGGACCCGAGACGACGCGGGAGACCCAAGTACACACTCGCCTTGTCTCGGCATCGGGTCACCTCGCCGAGTGTATACTTGCACCTTAAAAAAATCAAAGTTTGTCTGAATGAAAAAGGTAAACCTGCTTTAAAACCAGTGATGCTTCAAAGTAACATTAGTGAGTTTATACTATAAAATATTTTTTAGTTTCAAATTATTATGAGTACTACAGGAATAAACCTTCCGTGTTTTAAAATTTAACTGGTCCAAAAATATTTAATACTAGAATAATTAAATCCAACATATTTATTGTCAAATTTATGGATGAAATGAAATTTCCCAATTTAAAGCTGTAATTAAAATATACATCAAATTAATACTATAAAATCTAAATATAATTTAATTTCATTTTTACAATTTGAGTTGGATAGTACATAATATATAAATTTTCATTTTATAAACTGACTTTGTAACTCGATTTGTTCGAGATAATATGAAAATCGCATTTTTTTCATTTTGTATCGCGTTCATTTTATTATTCGTTTAGATTTTTGACAAAATAATGCTACTTTAATGACAAAACGTAGCATTTTTTGCTCTGGAAAATATAAACCTGTTTTAAACAACTTGTTAATTGGTTTATAGTTTAATCCAATTTAGTTATATTTTATTTTAATAAATATTATAATTATCTGATTTCTATTGTACCCGTTTGAGGGGAATACAGGGTGTTTCACGGACCTGGAACTTTGGACATTCATGGAGAACGGGTAATAAGATTTATTCTTTATTTTTATTTATTTTTAATTTTTACTTTCCAATAAACTAACCTATACCTATCTCTAACAGTTTTCGAGATAAAAAATAAAACATGTGTAAAATTAACAAAAACATGATTTTACGTGATCAGACAAGTAGATAAAAATATTTTTTTTTCAAACGTCACAAAAGTATTAATTTTTGCGATGTGATTGACAATATAAAAACGACATTTTAACGCCTAGGCATAAAAGGGAAGCACTTTTACGTCTATGATATCGCAAGTGAATTAATTTCGGAAGACGATAATGCAATTTTATCGACGTGTATAAAACAATATTTTTTTCCATAGCGAGTTACGTTTTAAAAAATATTCAGAAATTATTATTTCAAGGAATTTATTACGAGTAGAAAAAAATTGTGCTGGGTTGGCGTTGGTTTCTATGTAATTTGACAAATAAATAAAGCTGTCTCTTTAGTTGTCAGTTTTGAGTCAATATTTTTTAATTCTCTTTCGTGTCGATTACTGATTGAATTGGAGCCAGAAATGGCTCAAAACAAAATAAGTAAATTACCAACAGATATTCAGGCTGACGCGACAAACGCGATATCCAAACTACTTCCATTTAAATCCCGAATAACTTATGAAAAGGAATACAAAAAATTTCAAAAATGGAAGCAATTAGAAAACGTGCGAGAAGAAATAAAGTTTTTAACCTATCCTCGCTGTTAAAGTATCATTTAATCTACCCTTGCGGTTAAAGTATTATTTTATCTACTATTTTTGATAGATATAAGGTAATTTTAACGGTTGCTATGGAATAAATTAATAAATTTAATTGTAGTTACCTTCTCAGATATTCATCAAATTCATCGGTATATCTTTGCGGTCCATTAAGGTATTTTCTCTAAAGTTTTTTTTTCTGAATGGGAGGTCCAGAGGGACATACGCATGTTATAAGGCTCCTCTCCAATTCTTGATTCAATGCTTTTAGCCTCCGTTAAATTCAATCCTGATATATTTAATGCTTTCGCTGTCTGGCCCCAATCTACTGCTATTTATTTCTTGATGGTCTCTCGTGATTTAGTACTTTACCTTCTTTCTGAAATTAAAAGGGGCTTTATTTGCTTTTATTACACCGGACGGGTGTTTTAATGCCGTCTTAAAGTAGAACATTTGCCACTTTTAGTACGAGAGCTAGCAACGTCGGGAAGACAAGAATCCCATCAAGAACATGAATGAAAAAAAATTCACAAGCCAATACAATCGACACGAATATGTTTAAGATTTAAACAAAAAAATATGAATCTTGGATATAATATCTTGATATGCTATGCTAAAAATTGTCGTTTTAATGTACAGGGTGGGTCAAATTCGACGCTCTTAAATGGAAACACCCTTTTCTATAGGAGATAGACGAAAACTAATATCGGCGTCTGGAGCTCAATTTTCATCAAAAACATGATGGTGAAAACCGCACATCAATATCTGTTACCGTTTCGGAGTTACTGTCTGCTGTTTTTCAAAAATGTGCATTTTTAACAAATCGCTGTAACTTTTTCGCTATGGAAAATTTTGTATTTCTATGAAAACATTTCCAAAGCACCTTTTTACATAGAATTTAATGGTTTAAGTATAATTTTTTTAAAATTAATAATTTAAGAGTTATCAACAGAATTTTTTTTTATTTGGGACACCCCTCGGGACACCCTCTATATTTTTAATTAACTAAAAAGAATTTAAAATTACCTTTCCAAAAATATAGCACACTGATATTTTGTTATAATCTCCTTCGAAATACAGAATTTTTAAAAGTTCGCCACTTTTAACTAGTAGGCCTTGGACCCCTTATTGATGATATGCCCTTAATGGAACTCGAAAACATAATTTTTCAGCAAGACGACGCACCGCCTCTGAACGCTGAACTTATCAGCAAATTTTTGCCGCCAATTTCAAGAATAATTGAATAGCTAACCAAGATCCCAGCCGTTGGCCGTCGAGGCCGACTGACTTAGTGCCCATGGATCTAATCCTATCGATATATTTGCGGAAGAATAAAGGTTCCTTTTTCTTCCGTATAATCTAGACCAGAATTAGAAATACTTAGCAGTTATAAGAGGATATCTTTCACCCCCACTGGCACTGGGTTAATGAATTCCGCGAGAAATGTTCAAAAACTGCCCCGTCTGTCCATAACAGAAGACGGTCGATATGTCGAACACCTGTAGCAAAATCTCATGTCTTGGTTTGCTATTTATTTTTATTGTTTTTAAATATAATTTAAATGCATTGATGTTGGTTAAATATATTTTAAATTGTTAATTCTGCATCTCTCATAGCAAATATTATTTTCGTTTTAATTGATGCTCACAGCTAGAATTTTTTTGTATTACAGCCGGTGCCGTTCAAAGCCTACTTATTTAAAGCAGGCGAATTTTTATATACTCTATATCTCAAAGAGGAATTGAGCAAAATATCAAGTGTGTTATATTTTTGGTAAGGTAATTTTAAATTCTTTTCAATAAATTAAAAATATACAGGGTGTCCCATATAAAAAAAACAAATTTTTTGTTGATAATTCTTAAATTATTAATTTAAAAAAAAATACACTTAAACCATTACATTCTAAAAGGTGCTTTGGAAAGTAAAAAGGTGCTTTTGAAAGGTTTTCATAAAAATACAAAATTTTCCATAGCAAAAAAATTACAGCGATTTGTTAAAAATGCATATGATGAGATATGCAGTTTTCACCATTATGCTTTTGACAAAAATTAAGCTCGAGACACGGATATTAGTTTTTATCTATCTCCTATAAAAAAGGGTGCTTCCATTTAAAAGCGTCGAATTTGACCCACCCTGTACATTTTAAAGCAAACAAGTTATCAAAAAAAAGTCAAAATCCGTGCAGTAGGAATTGGCAAACTCCATCATTCTGTTAACTGGTGAATTGGCAGCACTATTTGTTTGAGAAAATGTCTTCTTAAAAGGGAGGAAAATCTTACATTTTTTGTTGGAATATTAAACAAAATCAGAGGCTAGAGATATGGTGAATCGATTTTAGAATTTATTATTTTGTATAATATTGCTACATCAGTAATTATTTTAGGATGTTCTAAAGTTAATACATTAAATCGGTTGCACATAGATATATAAGATACGTTATTATTATTTATCTACGTCAGTGAGTTAAGAAGCTCTTAACTCACTTTCCGAATCGCTCATTTTTTAAACTATACTTAATCAATATTATTTACTCTCATATTGACATTGCCATGCATGGTGTTATTTGAACAAAGGTATTAAGGTAATTGATTTTTAGGATAGGTATATAGTTAAGTACAATAATGTTTAAAATTCATTGTGTGTTTTTATAGTTAGACGTAGATAAAATATTGTACAATACACGCGAGTTAACTCCATTAACATACTTATGTGGTTAACTTTCACACGCGTATCTTAATGATGACATGCTGTTAACTCACTTGTATCGTAAATATCTGTTATCTACGTCAGTGAGTTAAGAAGCTCTTAACTCACGCATTTTGAGCGAGTTAAGAGCTTCTTAACTTGGGTTCCACACTGTATGCATATGCATAATATATAGAGAGAGCAAAGCTTTATTGCTGGTGAATTGTCTAGCCTGACTGTTTATAAAGCCCAGCATTCTAAATGCTTTAGAAACAATAACCTCAATATATGTTCGCCAAAAATAATTTCTTTCCTCATCAAAGAATATACCTAGATTTCTTACTCCTTGTTTTCGAGTTAAATCTATGTCACCTAAGCTATAGTTATACACTACCTTATTGTGATTAGAACTGAATGAGATCGTGACACATTATTCCGGATTTAGAAACATATTATTTTTCGAACAGCAATTCTTAAAATTGTCCAATTCAGACTGAAATAAAAGCGCATCATTGATGTTACGAATTTGTCATAAAAAAAATTAAGTCGTCCGCATATAACAAATAAACTTAATAACTTAGTTGCAAATGTAAGATATTATATCTAAATAGAACATTAACTGATCCTTTTGTGGCTCAATATGAACTGGAAAAACAACTAGCCAGATAAATCGCTGTGAAATATAACACCTGCTCCAGCGTATTGAATAGATACAGCAACGGTTAGAGATAAGACAGCGCCGGGGAGCAGTTATTTGCAGAACTAAAGGCGTCACTTGAAATGAAAATTTATTTATAAGGTTGGAGGGCGTCGATAGGGCTCTAATATATATATTGACTATAAAATTCGGCGATCGTCGAGAAAGTGCCTAGAGAGGCGATGGCGAAGGTTATTAGCGACCCCTTTACGTTCTAAGGGCCCGATAAAATTGCAAAATCGATAGAGTATGCGACGTGAATAGGTATGGCTGCATTAACCCCGTTGCGAGGTTAAGAACTTTACAATTTATAAATAAATTACGGATTAGTGAGTTAAGTTAGTTCTGGAAAAGATGAAAGAATGTAGATTTTAAAAAATTTTCTATGATTTAAAAAAATATAGGCCAGGTTAATATCACATATTGATCATAAACTTTTCGTCAAAAGCATTGTTTTTCGTGGTTTCAATTTTCGGAGTCGCGCACTAGTTAGGTTACTAGTTTGCGCACATAGCACGCCCACTTATGGCCTCTAATATTGTGCACAGCGCCTGACCGGCCCAGCTATTACGCTGTTTAACCGCGAGTTTATTTTTGCGCACAGGAAATTTTACTCGTTTGCTCATCGTCATAAAAAACAATTTTCGTACCACGAATTAGGGACAAGATTTTTATCTGTATACATATAGTATAGGTACCTAATCTATGATTATATTAACCGAAATGTGAAAACTAAAAATAGTAAAAATTAAATATACCGCGCGGTCCGAACTGTATTCCGGGAACTTCGGCACCATATTCTGCAGATAAAAATAAGTAAAAAAGTTCTTATAAATGTCTGTCTTAAAATGCTTAGTTTCGGAGATACAAGATCTAAACATTCCATTTTTATTTCCATTCTTTCCAAATAATTTTTGAAATAACGTCAATATTTGGATGAAAATTGGTGTCTGGAAGTTTTTTGACATGAATTTGAAAATTTGATTTTGATGTCAATATGATTCCTAATTGTAGGGGGGCGCCACATACATATTTTAACTGGTTTGAAGAGTAGGTAATGACTTTTCGTCCGTACTTGTATAAAAGTACCGAGTAAAAAAATATACATTTACGACGTTTTATTCGTAAAAAGGTCTCTTGGTAAAAATCGCTACGAGTAATGGTTCTCGAGATGTAATAAATCGAAATTATCAATACCTGTCATCACTGACATAAATTAAATATATTGACTAAATATATAGCTATTAGACTGAAATCATAAATTTGAAATGTTTTTGTGTCAAAAGTTCAACAGAAACTGCTTTATCGTAATTTTTTCGAAGAAAAACTTATGATTCGTTTATAAAAGATAAAAGTTCCCAAATTTAAGTGATTTCAGTCAAATAACTATCTAATCAACAAATTTATTTTGTGTGAATAATGACATGTATTGATTATTTCCATTCTAAATATCTTGAGAACTGTTGCTCGTAGCGATTTTTATCAAGACACATTTTTTATGCTTTTGTGAAGCAGAGATAAGAAGGCGTATAGCAATGGCATGGACGGCTATGATAAACCTAAGAAAAATATGGGCAGATAGGAACATAACTAAAAACACCGAAAAGACCCTTGTTCGATCTTTGCTGTTCTCAATATTCCTATACGGGTCTGAGCCATGGACCGTCAAGAGCGCTGATAGACACCGTATAGATGCATTTGAGATGTGTTGCTGGAGGAGAATGCTTCGTATCCCATGGGCAGCTCGAACAACGAACCAGTCAATTCTCAATGAACTCGGCATCACAGATCGATTATCCACCATCTGCCATAGATGCATCCTGCTATACTTCGGTCATATCACTAGCAGAGGTGAAGACAACCTTGAAAAACTCATAGTACAAGGCAAAGTAGAAGGCCGAAGACCCAGAGGACGACCACCATCAAGATGGCTTGACCAAATAGCAAATTGTAATATTTCCATTCATCCATTTCAATCAAGTCTCCGAGAGGCGGAAGATCACCAACGATGGAAGATCAAAGTCACCAGGTGCACATAGCCATAATGTCGCGATTCTTCAGACATGAAGAGACGACAAAGAAAAGACACTTTTTACGTAAAAAATTACGGAAAATTATAATTTTTGCCGGGATAGTTTTATACAAGTACGGACAAAAAGGTAGTACTCTTCAAAACAGTTAAAAAACCTGTAGGTGGCGCTTACAGAATAAGGAGAGATAAATCCGCTACAGAGGTAATTAGTGGAGTCCCCAGAGACTTTTACCTCGGAACTCAATTATTGTGAATGTATGAATGTGAAATCTTCTGTATTGTGTTTTATAGGTAAAATACTAAAATTTTTACGCATTTTTTTTCGTTGCTTTTATTTTTTATGTTAAGAATTTTAGTAAATTCTTAGTTATATCCTTTTTATTTTTTTGATTTCTTTAATTTTTTTTCTAAGTAAATTTATTGAAATAAATGAATGTAATGCAAAAGCTACTCTGCTTATATTGTAATCATTGAAATTTTGATTGAAATCGAAGTAACAGAGTAGCGCGTCATATACGACGCGCTTTTTGCAAAGAGAACAAAAGTTTGTATTAAAGTGAAATTTTGTGAGCTTATGTAAATCAATTTCGAGCATTTTCTAAAATGATATAGAGTTCTACAGGGTGTCCCCAAAAAGTTGTTACACATCAATGTTTTTTGCAATGTATATTAATTGATTTTCGAATTTTAGTAAAAAAAATAAAGGCGAGTTTCATTAGAAAGGTATACGAATAAAATGTATAGTTTTTGAAATAAATTCACTAGCTCGATAAATGGGCACCTTAAGGCTCTGATGTTCTTTAAAGTTTAATATATTTTGTTCTAGTGGGCAATTAAATTTTGAAGCAGTATGCAGCCAAATTATTTGACTTTTAAGTATATCTTTCTAAATTAAAAGTGAAACTCCGATCTGTTAATTATACGAGGGAAAACGAGATGATAGTTGATATTTTGGTGAAAGTTTGAAACACCCCGTGGAATATATTAAAACAGCAAGAAATTTAAAAATCATTTTATCATCTAGGTACATCCTTTCTCGATAGTCTGTTTTTTGGTTCACCTCATTATCTTTAATTTTGTTGGAGATATTCGCTTTTGAAGAAGGCATTAACATGTTTTCGTATTTTTTACATTAAGACCATGCCTTTGCTTTTGGTCCTAGCACAGAATATCTAGCTACGCAACAGAAAAATACTCGAAATGAAAGAGCTAAAATTGCACAAATAGAATACTAGATGGCGCGACAATATCATAATCAGAATATAATTAGAAATTTTGAACTTTTGGTTTTGGATCGACGGCTCGTCGACGGCCTTATAGATCGGCTAAATACGCACAGTTGCCAGATTCAAAAAGACTTGAATTGGCATCCCATTCTTTTTATTGTGTATAATGCAGTATGCGTTTCTTTCTATTCTTCTTTTCTTGTCAGATACACTTATATTAATTATTCCTTTGGCTATTAAAAAGTTTTAAGTATATTATTACAAAACATATACATTTTTAATATACACTAACTTATAACGTTAACTAAGAAAATACCTTTAATTACCTTTAAAATTAATAATATACAGGGCGATTGATAGTGATATTTATTAATGCTGGAACGTTAGTAATGAAATATAAGTTTAATAATAATGGAAATAATTTATTAAAATGCAGTACAAAAAATGTTAACTGACTAAAAAATACTATAACAAATTACTTCCGTTTGCCACGTTATTTATATAGACCTAGGTAGATTTTAAAAAGTGACACAGATACAATTAATAATATATTAGTTCGGCATAAAAGTTGCTGTCACGACATCGAACAATAAATTAAAATTCGTAAAATAAATTAAAATTATAAAGATTTGTTTCTTTATAAAGAAACGCAAGTATACCAAATTTGGGCCCAATCGAACTCCAGGAAATGATATCATAATAGTGTACTATATTATGGTACCACTCGATATACTTTAAGGTACCATAATATTGCAATGTCACCGAAGATCCGTAGTATACCAAATTTAAGAACAATCGAATGCCATGAAATGGTATCGTAATATGGTACTATATTAAGGTACCACTTTATATACATCATAGTTCAATCATATTACAATGTAACCGAAGATACGTAGTATACAAGTTTGAGCCCAATCGAACGCCATGTACGTAATATAGAACTATATTATGGTACCAGTTGATATGCTTCATGGTACCATAATAATGCAATGTCATCAAAAATACGCAAGTATATATCAAATATGAGCTCAATCGAACGCCAGGAAATGGTATTGAAATATGGTACTATATTAAGGTACCACTTTATATGCATCATAGTACCATCATATTACAATGTAACCGAAGATACGTAGTATAATAAATTTAAGTGCAATCGAATGCCAGGAAATGGTATCGTAATATGGCACTATATTATGGTACCTCTTATTATGCTCCATGGTACCATAATATTACAATATCACCGAAGATATGTAGTATCCCAAATTTAAGCCCAATCGAAAACCATGTACATAATATGGTACTATATTATGGCACCAGATGATATGCATCATAGTACCATCATATTACAATGTCGCCGAAAATACGTAGTATACCAAATTTAAGCCCTATTGCCGCCATGTACCTAATATTGCTATGTCATCAAATTATATGGTACTATAGAACGTACCACTTTATATGCTCCATGGTACCATGATATTACAATGTAACTGAAGATATAGTATACCAAGTTTAAGCCCAATCGAACGCCATGTATCGTAATATAGTACTATATTATGGTATCACTTGATATGCTCCTGAAAAAAACGGCGTCCAGTTGGCTGGAAAATGACGATCGATGACATTTCCCATATAAAGTTACATATAAAATGACAGTGATATTCATTTTATAGCTATCGCTAACGCCGTTTTTTCCCGATTATACAATATGAACTTGGTATGAACACAATCGAACGTCAGGAAGTGATATCATAATAGTAGAACAATACTTATTATATTGTCGCCGAATTATAATGAAAATTCAGGATTCAATTATACAATCAAACGTCAGGAAGTGATTATAATTTAGCTCATAAGATTTAATTCCAACTAACATGGCAAACTGAAAAAAAAACAGCTCTGATCTATTTTAATATGTTTAAATGATGTAGCAAATTTGAAGGTAGGCTTTATCAGGAAGTATTACGATATGAATTACACAATGGCAACACTGCACAAAATTCTTTTAAATTTTGTTTGTAGAAAACTGTTTTCTTTTAAATTTATTGCCTCTATTATGTAGTAGCGAAACTACCACATCAAAATATCTGATTTGGAGACAGACTTTTAAAGCCTGCTCCTTTTGCTACCTACAATTTTATACATGTAACGAGGCTTCTGTTGCGTAGCTAGATATTCTGTGGTCCTAGTCAACAGATCTAGTAAGTTCTGGTCCCGAAGCAAGCCTTCTTTACATAAAATTTGTTTCATTTAGTTTTCTTCTTATAGTCCGTTAGCTAATATATGTACGTTCCTTAGGCGCAATTCATTATAAATTTGAAAAGCTGGCAAACGGCGGTTTCTTAGCGAAAAAAATTTACAATAAGTCGATCGTCTCGATTAGAAGTTCTCATACGAAGGTTCCTGGCCGTCTAGATCCTCATGGACGTGGTCATAAATCAAAAACCACTCAGTATACTCTATTGTATTAAGGTATTTTTGGAACCGGAATTTTATAGCAAATTCACTGAACTAAACAAATATAAAGAATTTCGCTTGAAAAACTAAAACTTTCATTAAAAATATATTTGGCCTACTCTGTATATCTATAAAAATATTTTTTAAATGTGACCTACCATTAAATAATGCATATTTTGTAAATTGTTTGGAGTGAAAATCTCAAATAGGAATCCTGATACAGAGCTTTTTCGGAACACGGAGCCATCTTGTATGTATGCATTTGTATATGTGTGTTTATTTAAATACTAAAGTGAAAGTAACGAATTTAAATGGGTAAACTTTGTAATATATCTTATTAACAATATAATCCAAAAAGTTTTAGAAAAAATCGTTCACAGTAAATGAATTGCGAGGTTTGTATCCCATAAGGGCTTAAAGCAATCCACTAATAGACTTTTTTTTTGTATTATTATCATATACGGTTATTCGAAGGAAACAAATATTTTATATGAAGGAAACATACCGAAATATCACAACGATAACTTGAAAGCATATCAGTCTTAAATTTCGCATAGCTTTCTCTTTCTTATTCATCTGTAGGAAGCTAGTTTACGTCAGAAAATAAATCAGCAAAATAATGTAAGTGCGATGGCGATGTCACATAACACAGCTCCATCCCGGCCTCCATCTCTGTTCGTCTCGTTTGCTTTCTCTCGTTTGTCGCCTGCTTTTACAATAAAATAACTTCCCAAATACGGGATTTACATAAATGGAAATTCTTAAAACGGCCGCCCGTCTGCACCAACGTTGTTTAGATAATATTATTTCGTTGTATTAAGAGTTGTTTTGTCTTTTGCAGGGCGCGGAATGGAATTACGTCGTTGCGGAAATGAACGAGGAATAAAAGTTTACGAGAGTAAAAATTCTGGAAGCGCTTATCACACCGCTTATACCGATCTCCCGGAAAAAAAAATGTGCATGATAAAAAATAATAAATTCGAATAATTATTAATTTAATGTTATAAAGAGAATAAGAAAAATATAGCATTTAGCAGATCTAGAAATATACATTTATTTTTTACTATTTTTTTTACTTATCTATTAGAATTATACAGGGTGTCCCCAAAAAAGTTACACATCAAAGTTGTGTTTTTTCTAATGGGACACCCTATATATTAATTGATTTTCGGATTCTAGTAAAAAAATAAAGGTGAGTTTTATTAAAGAAGCATATACCTAAAATCTAAGGATGTTGGACATATTTCACATTTTGTGAAAATGAATAGTAAATTATAAATTTCGATAACAGCTACCTAAATTTTAGTTGACCTTGTACAGCCTGATATTTAATTACAGTAATGATTGTATGTTAAACCAAATTGAAATTTGACCCGAAAAGTTATACAGGGTGAGACAAAATCAATATGGAACATAAGTCACATTTAAAAGTAAGTTATTACTCCTTTATTTTAAATGGAACACCCATTGTATTTTTTCGGTGTTCAATGGAGAATTTATATATCTTCAAAATATTATTAAGGTTTTCTACCCCTCAGACGGATTTTACTAGATATTTTAATTTTTATAATTTTGCGTCAGTAGATCTTTATTACTTGAAAACATCTAGGGTGGCTGTGATATACCTTTTGTTAATTTAACAAAAATTAAAGATTGTACAGTAAAATACTCAACGGTAATAAAAAAATATACGTTTAAAACATATTTTAATTATTATAGAATTAAAACTAGATATAAACCCATAATTATGGGACAAAAATTAGCTAGATGAAATCAAATGCCAAAAATGCTTCTTTTCCTGTTAACTGCATAAAATTATTGTCTTTTCAAAAGGATCTTTTCGTTTTAAAAGGCATATATGGAGTTCTACCTCAAAAAGCAGCTACAATAATTTGTCTCATGTTGTTGACAATAGTTTATCGATTTTTTTAAATACTGTCTTTAACATATCCCCATAAAAAACAGACTAGATAAAATCAGGAGCATTTAAGTATTCTATTAATTGGTGAATGCACACTGCATTCACCAACTAACAGAATCATATCATTTCTCTCAGAATTCTGAGAAATTTTTTTGTTTTAACTGACACAAAATGATAACTAGTTGTTAAAGTTGGACAAATTAGACAGTAATGTTGAAGTAACGTCAGACATATAGCCACCCTAGATTTTATCAAATAATAAAGATCTACCCAGATCAAATCATGTAAATGAAAATATCTAGGAAAATCTTTGAGGGATAGGAAACCTTAATATTATTTTGAAGAGACATGAATTCTCCATTGAATATCGGAATAATATACTGGGTGTTCCATTTAAAATAAACAAGTAACATGCTTTTAAAGGTGACCAATGTTCAATATTAATTTTGTCTCACCCTGTATAACTTTTTGGATCAAGTTTTATTTTGATTTAAAGTACAATAGTTAATTTAACTACATAAAATAGAAAACAAATTTCTTGCAGAATAGGTACATAATAAAATTATATATGGATTCTTGCCACTTAACTGCTAATCTAGAAATTTAATTCTACGCTGTGTTTGTCATAATGTGGATCAACCTGCTCTCACTACCGGTTTCGGAGCCCTACTCCATCATCAGGTGAGCCTGGGCAGATCCACAAAATGACAACTTTCACAGCGCAGAAAGATAGTTAATTCCGACTTGTCGGAAAGTGTCGGTTAGATATTAAGTCCCGAACGGGAGATAGCGGCCTGCGTGCAATGGTAGTACTTTCGTACCACCGAGGCGCAACTATATATATAACAACATTATGACAAACACAGCGTAGAATGAAATTTCTATATCAGCAGTTAAGTGGCAAGAATCCTTATATAATTTTATTATATACCTATACTGCAAGAAATTTGTTTTCTATTTTATAATTGGGCTTGCCTGAAAAAAGCATTTTACCATCTTTTTACTATCGATAGTTGCGCCTCGGTGGTACGAAAGTACTACCATTGCACGCTATCTCCCGTTCGGGACTTAATATCTAACCGACACTTTCCGACAAGTCGGAATTAACTATCTCTGCGCTGTGGTTGTCATTTTATGGATCTGCCAAGGCTCACCTGATGATGGAGTAGGGCTCCGAAACCGGTAGTGAGAGCAGGTTGATCTACATTATGACAAACACAGCGTAGAATTAAATTTCTAGATTAGCAGTTAAGTGGCAAGAATCCTTATATGATTTTATTTAACTACATATTGGCCTATACCGGGTAAATTCCAATTTAGGTAGATTTTATTGTAATTTATAAATTGTTCTTTATTTCTAGAAAATGTTAAATATGTCAAAAACCTTACATTTTAGTAATATACTTTTCTTATGAAACTCACTTTTATTTTTCTCCCTGAATCCGAAAATCAATTAATATATAGGGTGTTCCATTACAAAATAACAGAACTTTGATATGTAACTTTTTTTGGGGACACCCTGTAGAACTCTCTATATTTTTAAAAAGTGCTCTGAATTATCCTACATATGCTCACAAAATTTCATCTCAATACAAACTGTCGTTCTCCTTGGAACCTCCGCTGGCGAATTGGCTGATACACTGTAACTAAAAAATTATCTTAAAGAATAATTTAAATGCTAACATAAACGATTTAATAAATGTCTACTTTTAAAACATTGGATCAGCCCAAAGACTAGCTAGAAAATACGAAATAAATTAGAGCCGTCTGCTCTACTGAGTTATTATATTAAGTTAGTAGTTCTTTGCCGGGTACATTTTAAAGGCAAATAGAATTATCGCTCTATTTCCATTCTACATTATACTGATGTTTATTCAGCTCCGCCGCTGAAATTTTTGGGGCTAAAAAATAACTTTTGTCTCAATGACTATGTCAAATTTTTACTTAAAATAATTTTTTATTTGTGAAAAAAATTAGTACAATAGAAATACTTTGTAATGTGGTAATCATGGTGATGATAAAGCAAAGCAAGAAATTCCATTAACATATAAACTGGATAAAATTTTCTCATATTTATGTCAGCATAAAAAACAATATGGCGATATTATTATATAACTTGGTAATATTTGAGGGGTAGTTAGACTAACCGTTTTTTAAATAACAAATATTGTAATATTTGAAGGGCGTTTTCACCCTCTTGGAATTTTGAGATTCGAGAAACCCCTCCTTATCGAACCTCTACACCCGACAGTCAATCTGTTTGCCAAAAATCAGCTTTAAACGTCAAGCAGTTTAAGCAGAATCGTGATTACTCGATGGTCATATTTTATGAAACACCATGCATAAATTTTTAAAAAATCTTAAAATATGTAAAACAACAAAATAAAATATACGTGTTTAAGAGTTTTTTCGAAACACTCACCGGTTTTTAAATAAGAAATATTCTAATATTTGAGGGGTGGTTTCACCCCCTTAGAAATCGAGTTTCGAAAAATCCCTTCTTATCGAACCTCTACACCCTAAAGTCAATCCGTTTACCAAAAATCAGCTTTTTACGTCAAGCGATTTAAGCAGGATCATAATTAATCAATGACCAGATTTTTCGAAACACCCTGTATACGTTTTTAAAAAATCTTTAAGTATGTAAAAAACAAAATAAAACATAATTGTTTAAGCGTTTTTTCGGAAACTTGACCGTTTTTTAAATAAAAAATATTGTATAATTTGAGGGGTGGTTCCCTTGTTTCACCCCCTTGGAACTGGAATTTCGAAAAATCCCTTCTTATCGAACCTGTGTAAATATTACTGTTTATAAATCCTATTTAGTATCAAAATTTAATGTTATATTTAAAATTAAAAAAAATAATCTTAAAATCTTATGAATGTATATTTTTAAATTGTTTTTTTAACGTTTAAAAGCGAATTAGGAAATCCCTAAGCACAAGTTATTTAAATTTCCTTGAGGTAAAGTTATAAGATAAAACTAATTTTGCATTAAAGTTATAGGAGTAGCCTTCACAGAAACTCGGCGCGGTTTCTAACCATTAGCAATTCTAGATATTTATAGCCTTAAGAATCTAATTACTTTATCGATTAGGAAAATTGAAATTTTACTTTAGTTTTTCCCTGCTTACCCTTTGAACAGTTTACGACGAATTTGATAGAAAATGACACTCTGGTATATGTCAACTTTTGACATTTTCGCTTAAAAGAAAATCGTATTTTAAATTATAATCTAGAGTGCTATGGCTGTGTGAAAAAACATTAATTTTAAATCAAGGAGCCTTGGAAAAATAGATTTGATTGTCTATAGTTGTTAGTGTCTTGTTTTTTCACAGATCTTTCTGGGTTTAAGTAAGAACAATCTTCGGATTGTCACGGGGTTTTTAACAGGACACTGTCTCCTCAATAAACACCTCAGTAGATTGAAACTAAGAAGAAACGGCGAATGCAGATTCTGTGGGGAAGATGGGGAAACACCAGTACACCTCATCACTGAGTGCGCCGAGACGACAACCATTCGTGCCATGAATTTTGGTACGACTGATATTGGAGATGGAGAACTACCCTCTATAAAACCGTCCCAGATACTGGCTTTTGTCAAAGCCCTGGGACTGTATGATGAGTTATGACTGAAGAAAGGGGGACACAATGGATCTGTAAGGTCGCAGTGATTAACCCCCCTCCCACTGATTCCAAATTCTAATTTCTAAAAATTCTAGTGTCTTGTTTTGGCCGATAAAAAGATGCCCAAATCATATTTTTAATCATATTTTAATTTTTTCAAATGGAACGAAGATGGCTCATTAGCATATTTCGAAAAAGCATTTTTTTACGAATAATTTGGTAACAAACACTTGGTATTTCGAGTTAAGTTGTCGTTATGAAGCCCATGTTGCAATTTCAAATAAATCATATTCGAAAATGTCAAAAGTTGACATATGAGTAGTTATTCTATTTAGAGTGCCATTTTCGAATAAAGTAGAAATATACCGAGGGTGCCATTTAAAAATCAAAAGTTGTAATCATTTATCTGTGAAACATGAAGTGACCAAAAACAGTTGAATACGTCGATCAATTCTAATTTATGTCATATACTAACATACCAAATCTTGATTTTTGATCTGAAAAAATAAAAAAGTTATAGGGGGTGAGCCACTTTTGAGACGCACCCAATATACGTTTCCTATCCGCTACTTTCCATTTCCTTTCATAGATTTTATCTAGCTTCCTTTGACATTAAGTGTCAAACAATCATAAAATTGATTTTCTTCTGTCAAGAAACGAATTATTCAAATATCGTATATTATAAATACTGCTGCTATAACTTTATAATATACAGCAGGGTTGGCATGATTTAAATCAAACGATTTAAATCAAGTGATTTTTTTAATTTTAATCACGCGATTTAAATAAAAAAATCAACTTTTTTAAAACTTTACAATAAATCGAAAAATAACTGTAAAAGTTATAAAAATGTGTCCTAGAAAACTATAAAAAATATTTCTATAACATATATACCCTATATCTATTCGTTAAATAAAATGTTACAATTGCTATTGTAACGTTTAAATACGTTTAATAAATCGAAAAAAAAAATGTAAATGTTATAAAACTATATAAAAAATCATTTGTATAACACATATACCTACTACATATCTATTCATCAATTAAAATATTAGAGTGATTTTTGAAGTAATTTCGTGTGAATCCATTAGATGTTTAACTTCTAATGGGCAGAGATTTATTTTGAACTTTATGTACAAGTGACAAAAAATGCTGTTCGAATACATTTCACTCGCAACCTCTAGTGCAGAAAATCATTTTAAGTTTACACGTTTTAACGTTAACACACGGTTTAAGAATCAAATGGTACCACCATGTCTCAAACGTATCAGTCCTTAAAAAAGCAAGCTGCGAGAGCGCTGAAGTCATGATTACTAAATCTCGCTTAAGATGGGCTGGCCACGTATGCAGGATGCAAGAAAACCGCCTACCGAAATCTCTTCTTTACGGTGAACTTGTAGAGGGTAAGAGGAAACCGGGTGGACAACTGAAAAGATACAAAGATATTTTCCATGAAAACTTAAAGGGGATAAGTATGCAGCTTCAGTGGGAGGAAGCAGCGCACAATAGAACGCAATGGAGGAGAATTGTAAATTCAGTTAATAACGACAACCAACAAATAAAGAGGCAACAAAGTAATGAGATTTTTGAATGTCCGAAGTGCTGAAGAGAGATAACATCACGTATCGGGCTTTTCAGTCAGAGAAAAGCTCATGACAGGAAGCGCCTTGCGAAACCATCTTTTGATGCATCAAATACTCGTCAGCGAGAATGGTATAGTAGTAGTAGTAGTAGTGCAGAAAAGGGTTCTTTTGATGTTAGACTATATCTTCAAATCGTTGTCAGAAAATATGCTGTTTTATATTTCTTTATTTTACACTTTGACAATAGATAATACTAATTTGATTCTCGACTTAAGACTATTTCCGAACAATAGTGAATTGTGTAAGGAGTAAAAATTAAAAATTATACTTTTTTGACGAGGTTGTACGTTTGACGGACCAGCGTAAACAGGGAGGCACAAAAGTACATTTTTACTCTGAGTGGAATATACTATATTTTTACAAATTAAACATTACAAATAATATTTTGATCAATTTCAAACGTTGCAAATAATATAAAAAGTAATGCCTTGTAAGTAATCGAGTAACAATTGTACACTCGTTGAAATTGACGCTTAATATCAGTTTAATAATATATTTTTGTACTTTTGTGCTTAGGCGTAAAAGTGCTTTACTTTTATGCCTAGACGTTGAAATAACAAAAATTAATACTCTTGTGGCATTTCAAAAAATTCCTTTTGATCTGATGCGAGCGACTTTTTTTGCGAAATATATTGGTAACCGATGAGGGAAAATGACACGTGACGTAGAATTGTTAATGTTGTCAGTATTGGGCAGAGTTATAAAGATTTAGCCATTTAGGATAGAACTTTAATTGGAATTAAGTCCTAATTATTTGGAAACCCGTTTTAAATAATGTTTTCTATTAAAATCAAAAAAATCTGATTTAAATAAAAAAAATCTGATTTTTTGATTTTTTTAAAAAAATCATGATTTTTCCAACCCTGTTATATAGTGTAATTATAAAAAAAAACACCCTAACGATATTCTTATAACTCGATTTCAGATGCCCAGAAACATATCTAATTTCCGATTTTATGTAGTTATCTTTCCGAAAAAAAAATTAAAAATAAACGCCTTTCGACAGTGATTTTACTCCACGAGACAGGGAAAGGCGTACTTGTATCTCTGAGAAATGTGGCAACGCCGCAACCACACACCGTCGCATTTCCCTCACTCCGACTTGATAAGAAGCGATTCACTTCCACACATGTAAATACCGACCCAAAAGTAAGAGTTGCCAGCGTGAGTTCCAATACGAAGATTGAAGTATTTTGATTACAAAGAAAAACTTGTCAGTTATTACGTTATTGTGTTATTGTTTGAATCTGTATTTGGTTGCTTCTAAGTCCCTTATAACTAAACCAATAAATATTTTATTTAAAAAATGTACCTTACTCTCTTATTCCAGATTTCTTTCGAACTGTTGCGTGTAAATGCGTCCTTATGGATACTAATTGCAGTTTATTCTGTGGGACATATTGCAGTACCATTAAAATTTTCCTGTCAGCAAGGTACATCTCTGTTATCTATTCGGGCCCATTCTCCAACGCAGTGAGAGACAATAATTATTGCATATCATCAATGTTTAGAAGATTGTGTGTGTATCTATAATGCCATACATTAAAAAAATAGATACAATGTTAAATAATAAGGTTTTGTCATAATAATATTTAACTATTTTAGTTTTTTGCTAGTGCAGTTATTGAGATTATAAAACACTCAGGGACGAGACTTTTGTGTGATGTAACGCTGTTTCGGGTATTAAAAAATAAGTGAAAAAAGAATTCGACCTAGGCGTCGTGTTGTGTTGTGAGAATTTCAAATGTTAATAAAATTACCGAAAAGATGTTAACGCATTAAGGAGAGCGTAATTAGGGCCTTGTTGGGTGCAATAACATTGAATAACTCAACTTTCCCGGATATTCGACTCTCCCGAAACAACATTTTATTCGTTTCTCACACCACACCGATTTGATCAAAAACAAAAATGGATTCAAGCAGTTCGACGAAACAAGTGAGTAAACTAAGTGCTCGTTACATTATCAAAAAATTAAATAGACATACATATACTATAAGAGGATAAAATATAATTTGCAATATTAATGATATACTTTTTTTTAATCAATTCGTGATTAAATGTTTTATGAACATCTTCTAAAATTATAATAATGTACCTTTTAAAAAATTTCGTTATAGCCGAAATAGCCCCAATTATACCCCAAGAGCAAAACCGGTGATTAAAACTATGCTCGTTACCGCAGTCGAACTTATCTAAAAGGTTTTTTAACTGGAATAATAAATTGTAATACAACTTAGACGTTCTGAAGATATCAAATTATTTACTTTTTATTTTTGTTTTTAGAATTTTCACAAATTATACTTCCTAACACTTTTAGAATAAACTAAATAATAAATTTTTCGTATACTCGCTATTTAAAACCGTGTATTTGTATATAATAGTTGTTTACGATATCCGATGGTGCCAGCACCGGTGGAGAATGTACCATGCCTATAATAGGTATTACATTTTAGAATTTAGAACAAGTGGGAGGGGGGTTAATCTCTGCGACCTTAGAGATCTATTGTGTCCCCCTTTCTTGAGTTATAACTCATCATACAGTCCCAGGACTTTCTACGGAGACCCGTGTCCTTCACAGTCGAGGAGCTACGACCTAGGCCGGGTAGACGAAACGGTAGCTTGTGTCGCCTGTTGGGTTTAGAGTTAGGAGGTAAGCTCCCGACCCTTGGAGGAGGTGGTAGCTTGTATGCCACTTGCGGAGGATGATCTCACGCAAGTGTCAGCCACCTCTCCTGTAGTTCTCTTTGGGTTTGGCCCCTTGGAACTTTCATTGTTACTGTTCCCAGTGTCGCTAGGGGGTTTCCCACAGCTTCACCGGTGATGTTTTTATTACTATTATACCAGATCTCTCTAGTGTTCCTATGAGTCGCTAGGGACAGTCGGTCCACTTCTACAGAGCCTCGCATGTAGAAGTAAGAGGTAAAATACAATGGGGTGCCCCCCGGTGCCCCAAGGTTGAGGCTGTCCGTAGCCCCGCCCGGTATCGTTATATGTCTTGGTGCAATTCCCTGGCCACGACACTACAGTCAGGGACAAGACGATGAGTGAGATGCTTCTTAGACCAAGCCAAGTGCTAGGGGGGATTCCCCCAGCACCTGACCAGGAGCTTCCCCACCAACGACAAGGTCTTGCATCTCCTATGGGAAGATAGGTATTACATATTTTCTTTCCTTAGTATTTATTGTTTCTATTATTAGCCGACCATTACATTACAACCTAACTAAACCCGTGTATTTGTATATGCTAGTTTTTCTACGATATTGTCGGATGGTGGCAGCACCGGTGGAGAATGTACCATGCCTATAGGTATTGCATATTTTCATTTCTTAGTATTTATTATTTCTTTTATTTTTAAATTACTCTTGTTTACTGTTATATAATTTTCAAAACACTTTTACACCTCATTAAATTAATCTGTTTTTAGCCTACCATACCAATAGGTATGGTAGGCTATTAAGATCGGCAAAAAAAAAATTTTTGAATTTCACTCAAAATGAATTGTTTGGGTCATGAATGACCTAAATACAAAATATTTTCATGGTGTCTGTCTGTCTGTCCGTATGTGACAGGATAACTCAGAAACCGCTAAACCGATTTTAACCAAATTTGGCACAAAAATACTGTGACACACGAGAATCTGGACATTAGTATTTTGGTGGGGGTGGAGGGTTGGTAAGGGGGTATGGGAGGGGATTAAAATTTTTAAAAAATCGTAACTCCAAAATTACAGTAGCTAGCGAAACGCAGTTTTCAATTTAAGATTAGGAATAATATTTGCAACAAAATGTGTAATAACATCAAAATCAGTCAAAGTCGCAGTTTTTGAGATATTCCGTGTTTCCTTAGTCCATTTTTGAGAAAATGCGTGTGAAGAACTCCAAACTCCAATCGGACGCGACCCCAGGTGGCGGATAGGGCAAATAACCTCGGACCAAAATTGGAAAAATTCCTTTACCGTGAGACTAAAAGAACTGCCTACACTGTAAAAAATCAGCCTGAGTGAACACATATTTCTCAGAGAGTGAATTTTTTAAGTGAAATAATTGAGTACATTTTCATCTAAAATAGAGTAAATTCATCATTTTACTCAAATATGATCTCTATTTAATCAACAGCGATTGAATAAACTCATGTTCGATTAATAACCCTATCTTTGAGTAATGGATAGAAAAATTCACTTAAAAACTCATGTTATAGTTTAATACAATAAAAATTTGAGTGAAATCTCCCAGTTTAGAGTATTTTCGCTCATTACTAATCATACGTCATACGCGCTTCTTCGATACCGAATAGTTTTCAATTAGTCTCAGTTTTTAATTATCTGTTCGAGTCGTAGGTTATCTTGTCCCTTCGAAGGTGCCAATGTGACAAATGTACGGTGCCCATAGTGTGTGTGTAAAGTGTGATGTAAAGTGTGACTGTGGCCGCGTGGCGTGGTGAAGCGAATACGAATGCCAGAGATATATGTAAACGTAAATAACCAAAAAAAAAATAACCCAGGTTAATAATTAGAATGATTTTCAAACTGAAATTCGGAGACATTGTTAAATGCAACTTTTCTAGACGTCTAGCTTAAAAAGTTCCTGTATTTTTTCCGAAAAGAGTTGAAACCTTTTTAAAATGTTTTTGATATTATAATAATAGTGTTATATTTTTTGGTTTTATTTGTTTTTGTCAAATAAAAATGACAAATAAAAATATTTTTGAAGGTTTTACAGTTTTTCATTTGGTTTGTTAAAAAAAACGAAATATTCTAAATGATTTTTTTAAAAGCTATGTAAGCTAACTTGTTATTTTATTACAAGTGAACAAATGCCTCCCAAAAGTGAACTTTAGGAAATGGACATGTTCGAAACTGAAACTTACCTTTGAAAGGCACCTGCCCACCTGTTATAAAATAACAAGTTAGCTTACATATAGCTATTAAAAAAATCATTTAGAATATATTTTTCAATACTGAGTGAAATTAATACTCAGATATGAGTACTAATCGAGTTAAGTGTAACACAAATTTGAGTAAAAGTCACTCAATAAAAGGTGTACTTGAACTCAACACTTAGTGAGTTCAGTCATTTTAAAGTGAATAAATTATCAAAATCGATCCAAATCCTACTCAATGTGAACCATAATGAGTAAAAAGGAGTCTTTCGTCCAATTCCGATTGAGTGAAAACACTCAGTGCTTTTCACTCTGAGAATTGAAGATTCACTCTGTTCTGTAGAGTGGAAATTTCACTCAATCGGGTGTGGACAGAAATTGAGAAAGTATTGAGTGAAATCTGAGTGAAATTTCACTCATTTTTTTTACAGTGTACCCACTTTTTATTAACATATTTTAGTATGGGCGGCTATACGTGCCTCTCGGCGCCAATTTTTTTTAATCAATTCGTGATTAAATGTTTTATGAACATCTTCTAAAATTATAATTATGTACCTTTAAAAAATTTCGTTATAACCGAAATAGCCCCAATTATGCCCCACTAGCAAAACCGGTGATTAAATCTATGCTCGTTACCGCATTTGAACTCATCTAAAAAGTTTTTTTTTAACCGGAATAATAATAAATTATAATACAAGTTAGACCTTCTAAAGATATGAAAATATTTACTTTTTTATTTTTATTTTTAGAATGTTCACAAATTATATTTCCTAAAACTTTTAGAATAAATTAAATAATAAATTTTTCGTATACTCGCTATTTAAAATAGTTATATCATTTAAAACTAAACTAAAAAAACAGGTATGACATAATGCGCATGATCTTATAATTTTTTTTTAATTATTTATATATATTATATTTTTAGCCGATCATACTAATAGGTATGGTAGGCTATTAAGATCGACAAAAAAAGTTTTTTTAATTTCACTCAAAATGAGTTATTTGGGTCATAAATGACCAAAATACAAAATACTTTCATGGTGTCTGTCTGTCCGTCTATCTGTCTGTAACACGATAACTCAAAAACCGGTTAAAAACGTTTTCGATGGGCCACCCTGTATATCTCCAAGACATTGACTTCTTAAGAGAAATATTCTTTAATATATCTTTTTGGGCAAGTTTACTCTTTCATCACATTTGGAGGACATAAGTTTTTAAAAAATTAAATAAAAAGTCGGTATTAAAAAAATAATATTAATGATTACAAAATGTAAATATATAAAATTTGTTTTGCAAAGAATGAGACTCAATATATTTAGGTAGTCTACCAATATATATATTGTTATAGCATACCAAGCTCGATACCAAATTTGCTCAAATTTGAATATAGAATGGCAGTTCGGGAATTGTCCTAATAAATTAAAAATAATTTTCATGATATAATTTTGCTAGAATGGTATATCAACTACATAAGCATTATACGTTACTGCCAGATATTACGAGTCAAGTAGACTTAGAGCGATCAACTAACCATCAATTCGAAACTGGTGAAGAATGCCTAGAGAAGCTGAACAAATTAGGTGAAAATAAAGCCCTCGCATCCGCTCTTAAAACATCAGCTCTCAGTCTAATTTACTCAGTTGCTGAATATTACGCTCCAGTTTGGCTAAACAGCCACGTAAAGATAATTGACACCAAACTTAATGAGACTATGAGAATAGTCAGCGGCTGTTTAAAAAGCACACCTCTACCTTGGCTACCCACTCTGAGTCATATTGCACCTCCCAGTATTCGAAGACAGGAAAGACTAGTTAAGGAATATCAGAAAATATTCTCAAATCCCCACCTTCCAGTCCACAACGACATGCTAGATGCCCATCTGCGGAGACTGAAGTCTAGATCCTCCCACTACTATTAGCAGAACAACTTTTGGGAGAAAACTTCAGTATAAATGATAAATGGAGGGAGTACTGGGACTCTCTGAAACCAGATCAAGCAGCTTATGTCATCGACCCTACAGCAGCTCTACCAGGGATGGAGCTGCCCCGCGACGAGTGGAAGGTACTCAACAGTGAAAGAACGTCTCATGGCATATGTCGTGATTCTTTTTATAAATGGGAACTGACCGGATCACCGACTTGTGACTGCGGAGAACCACGTCAAACATCACATTGTAACTGAATACCCTCTTACAGCATATGGAGGAGAAGCAAGTGATTTCTTTGAAGCCACAGACACCGTGTTGAACTGGATCAATAGCCTCGATTTTACCTAGCCTCGACCAAACCAAACCGATTTTAACCAAATTTGGCACAAAAATACTGTGTATATGTTATTATTTACTTTTTTGGTGAATTAAAGCAACTACTACACGAAAAGTAGTCTTCAAGGGAATCAGAGTGTTAATGTTAATATTTGTAAGCAAACTGACCAATCTAGTGACTCTAGTGAACCTATAAATAACTCGTGAGGAACATTGTGTATTATTTTACTTAAAGTTCAACTTTATATGAAGTTCTTACAAGGAAATGCAGCACTTAGACTGGTGACTTAGCTTAGAAAACATAGCTATTGAAATATAGAGAATCTGGCCATTAGTTTTTGGTGGAGCCCATACCCCCTTACCAACCCCCCACGTTGGTAAGGGGGTATGGGAGGGGGTTAAAAATTTTAAAAAATCGTAACTCCAAAATTACAGTAGCTAGCGAAACGCCGGTTTTCAATTTAAGATTATGAATAATATTTGCAACAAAATTTTTAATAACATCAAAATCAGTCAAAGTTGCAGTTTTTGAGACACTCCGTGTTTCCGTAGTCCGTTTTTGAGAAAATTCGTGTGGAGAACTCCAAACACCGCGGGGAAATAACCGCGGACCAAAATTGGAAAAATTCCTTTACTTTGAAACTAAAAGATCTGCCCACCTACTTTTTATTAACATATTTTAGTATGGGCGGCTATGCGTGCCTCCCGGCGCCATTTTTTTATCTTTGTATAGGGTTTTAGTTTATGGCAGCATTTTATTTTTTAATTATTATCGATTACTGTAGGTATGTCATTTTCAAAACACTTTTATACCTCATTAAATTAATGTGTTTTTTGTGCTAAATTTACATTAAAGTATTTTTCGAATTTAATTAATATACAGCTTGAACACCGTACATGTTTTTACCACAACTACATGCATACTGATTAATTTCAAGATTAATGTTCAACAGTATGCTTATAAGGCTTCTTCGGAGCTGAGCGAAATTCCCTAGTAAACTTACTAAATTCCGAACAACAAATAATTTATTTTGGCTTCAATTGCGGGTACTCCGTTAATTCTGAAGCCATCAAAAGAGAGAAATTTATAAAATTAGCCCCTATTACTTTAGTATGGCCAGCCATTAAGCTTCGGACTGTTTAGTTTTAGAGACCGCAGCGGTTTACAAGTCCACGAAACTTTTACCTCCGTCGAAATGTATTTTAGCTTTAAAGCAACCATTCGAGACCATTATGGTTTCTGGCAGTTCCATTTTGAGGTTTCTCGGTGCGCCAGTAAATAAAGTACCAAATAATAAAATACGAATTTTAGAACATTTTTGTTAGTGAGAGGATTATTGCGAGCGCAGTTATAGCACTGCAACTTTAAATCGTTTCTTCTTTTTAATTTTAAATTTAATTTTAATTATGAATAAGTTCTATATCAATTTAACTTTTAGTCACGTGATTAAGCCTGACCGGCACAGCGTTGCCCACTTTTACGTATTTTCATTTAATAAAAATATTTTAGGAAATAAAAATAAATTATAAATATACAGGGTGGTCCGAACTGTATTCCGGAAACTTCGGCAGCATATTCTGGAGATAAAAATAAGTAAAAAAGTTTGTATAAATGTATGTCCTAAAATGTTTAGTTTCGGAGATACAGGGTGTAGAAGTTTCATTTTTATTTCGATTTTTCCAAATAATTTCTCATGCAAAGTGAATATTTCGATGAAAAATGGTGTCTGCGAGTTTTTTGACATGAGAAATTTGATTTTGACGTTAATATGACTCCTATTTGTAGGGGGCGCCAGCTAAATGTGTTTTAATTGTTTTGAAGAGTAATAACTTTTCGTCCGTACCTGTATGAAACTATTAGTGAAAAAATATACATTTCCGATTTTTTACATAAAAAATATCTTTTGGTCAAAAACGCTACGAGCAACCGTTCTGAAGATATTTAGAATGAAAATAGTCAACACATCGCATTATTGACAAAAAATAAACAGGTTGAGTAGACAGTTATTTGACTGAAACGATAAATTTGGAAACTTTTTATCTTTTTAAATTAATCATAAATTTTTCTTGGAAAAAGTGTTGATAAAACAGTTTCTGTTGAACTTGTGATACAAAAACATTTCAAATTTATGATTTCAGTGTTTAATGTATGTCAATTGCTGTCCTCCATTCGCGAACTTCGAGTTCCGGGCTTTACGCCCTGGGGCTACTCGAGAACGGTTCTGAAAGGAGCGGTGTTCGATAGCCTGGTGCCTCCATATGGCGCGGAACAGTTCTGGAGCTTTATGACTCAATTCAATGGAGTGAGAGTATCGCGTTCTTGAACAGTTCAGAGGTGCTCAAATGCGTAAAAGGAGGACAGCAAATGATGACTGGTATTGATAATTTAGATTCCAAATATCTGGAGAACCATTACTCGTAGCGATTTTTACCAAGAAACTTTTTTTACGTAAAAAAATGTCTTAAATGGATTTTTTTTCTCAGTAAATTTATACAGGTATGGACGAAAAGTTAACTCTTAAAACCATTTAAAAAATGTGTATGTGGCGCCCTCTACGAGTAGGAGTCATATTGACATCAAAATCAAATTTGTCATGTCAAAAATCTCCCAGACATCAATTTTCATAGAAATATTCATGCTACTTCAGAAATTATTTGGAAAAAATCTAAATAAAAATAAACCTTCTACAAAAAAATACCAAAGTATAATTATTAGTAGGAGAGATCCTGGTTGTGGGCAGACTTGAGTTCTTCACCCATAACTTTTTGTCAAGTCAACATTATGCAGTGATATGCACACCAATGGAAAGCTAGAGACCTCAGAAGTTCTGATTTTTGACCAAAAACTTTTGTCTGTTCGGTTAGAGTACCCTTAAAAAATCACATAAAATGGAAGAGTTTGAATTAAAATGCCTATGAATTAATAATAAAAAAGAATTTATTTTATTAAAAGTCTTCAGTGGCAAAAAACAGAATTAAATGGACTTTGCATAAGAGCCGGTGGCGACACACACAATTTCGGTAGCGACATGGCTAAAAATGCACAAAAATTCACAAAAAAAGACATTGTTAAAATGTATTACGGTAATATAAATAATGATATTTAACAGTTTTATGACCAAACACACACTTTAAGCCCAAAAAACAAATATAATCGTTTGTCGCACTGTGGAAAATGCAAAACTTAGAAGCACTTCAAAATTTTCACGATTTTGATTTATTTTACTCCCAACAAGGAACCATTCTTCTCTGTAAAGATTTTTTCAGTTTTTTTCTCAATTTTACGCTATGTTATTACGTCGTTAAAATTCTGTTTTAGTTAAAACTTTAATGGAAAATAACTTAATACTACTTGGAATTTCATTATTATAAAAGTAGTTAAAAAATGGAGGTAGTACACTCTTGTCTATTAAAAACGTACACGTAAAAATATTTTTCACTAGTCAGTCCGATTTAATAGAAAAGCGTTTTATTTTCTATTTTTTTATAACTTATATTACATTTTATTATCAAATTTTCATAAATATGTTTTGTTTGTACTGTAAATGATTTGAAGTGAAATTTCTTACAAGTTGTTTTATTTCTCAAAATATAATTAACAAAGAGGGCCTTCTGTATACAAAAAGACACCAATGCTTAGCCTTTGCAGATGATTTAGTTATCTTAGGACATCGGAAGGAGCTGATATCGGTGACCAAAAGACTAGAAAATCAAGAGCAAAAAGTAGGCTTAGTGTTTAATGAGAATAAAACGAAATTTATGAAGTGTTCAGATAAGGATTTTGAGAAAGGAAGATGTCTACAAATAGATTCTGAGAGAGGGAAACGATACAAGTTTGAGGAAGTACAAATTCACATATCTAGGAGCCGTATTTCTAAGGAAACCAAATGTAACTCAAGAAATTATAACAAGAATAATGCAGGAAAGATATATGTTAGCGCACTACAGAAAGTTATTAAGAGTAAGAACATCTCTAGAAGTTTAAAAATCAGAATGTACCAAACAATGATACGACCAATAGTGCTGAATGCATGTGAAATGTAACGGAAAGTTCGCGGCTAGAGATTTGGGAAAGAAAAATACTGAGGAAGATTTTTGGATGAAAGAAGATAGAAAGCATATGGACCAGAAGAACAAGTAAAGAATCAAAGCAACTATATCGAGCACCGAGTATAACAGGAGTAGAAAGAGCACAAAGACTGAGATGACTGGGACACATTGAAAGAATGGCTGAAGCAAGAATTCCTAGTATGATAATGAAACTTGAAATAGATGGAAAGAGAAGGAGGGGTAGACCGAGAACCGAATTGAAAAAGGATGTTGAAGAAGACTTGAGAAGGACAAAAGTGGATGGGTGGAGAATAAAGACGAAAGACAGAAACAAATGGAGAAAGATAACCAATCAAGCCATGAACCTTGTAGGCTTTTAGATCTATTATATAATTAATTATTCCAATAGTTCTTCTCCGATTTTTCCATTATAGATATGCCTGCACTTCTTCTGAGGGAATCCATTTCAACCACTTAGATTTCAGAGTCCATAGCTCTGAGTCATTGAAAATCCTTTCTTTTTCTTTTTTCTTGTTGTAGACGAGTTTCAGTTCTACGGCTTTTAAGACAAAAATATCTTTCTGTCAGACACAGTACATGTCAGCAAATATAAAATTGGCTGCTAATAAGCAACCAAGGAAGACAAAACAATTTTCTGTTTTACCTTCTTTAATAACTCTTATAAAACAGAAAGATTGCAAAATAGCAATTACGTGTTTATCACTGAACTTTTTGAGGGACTGTTGCAAAGGAAATTCTTAGACGTTCTTCCGTTTGATTACAACGCAATTTCAGCGTTGTCCCTTTAGGTATAAACGAACCTAATAAAAATTGCTACAAAACCGGAATAGGTAAAGGAAAGACAAAAACTGATGAACGTCTGTGGCACTAGTAATTTCCGAGATCAAACAATATCTAAGGCCTCCTCCTTCCTCTAAAGTAATCCGAAGTAGGTTATAAAAGCGAGGAGAAACAATCTTCCTTTAATTTCGAATCCGACGAAGATGAGAAAAAATGCTGTTCTTACCAAACAAACCCGAGTACGAGATATTTTTATCGAAGTCTCGAAGTTGGAGATTGGCTTATTTCGGGCTGTTTGTGTTCGAAATGGGTCTTTGATTACTGCAATTCCGATAGCAGAGAACTTAAGAATTTTATTATTTAGTTTTAATTAATTTGATCGTTATAATTAATGGTAGGAGCTTTTAGTAAAAACTCCAGATAGACACACCTTTTTATTTATCTAGAACTCATTTTTTATAAATATTGTTTAAATATATATCATCATTTTCAGTTTATTCAATTATGGAGTAGCCTCCCTCACATATTTAGCTACTCATTTTGTGGTTGGGCCCATTGTTGTCTATTGTTGGCTATGCCCAAGTTATCCCCGCTAATTTCCTGATATTATGATCCCATCTCAGATTCGGCCTTCTAGGTCTCCTAATTCCTTGTGGGTACCATGTTGTAATTTTTTGGTCCATCTGTTGTCCGTCCTTCTTGCCAGGTGTCCTGCCCATTGCCACTTGAGAGATTTGACTATGTGGATGACATCTATTACCTGGGTGTTTTTGTCGTGTCCACTCTATTCTTTTTCAGGAGAATTCACAAGAGGGACCTTGTTCAGATATTCATACTTAAGAGAGATTAAATTTAATTCTAATTCTGATACTATTAATTCTAAGATGAGAAGTAAACAGATAATGCATTTTATTCTGAGATTTTGTATACTAGTATTTTCAGTGTTGTGAATTTCTTCAACAGAGCCTTAAAAACCCTTCACATATCTTCAACTTCACAAAAAGTTCCAGATCTTGTGAAAAATTACCAAATTTCGTGAATTTTATCTATTTCATAATTAGAACAAAATTTCTAAAAACTGATTTCTGTTAATTTTTGGACACCGATGTATTTAAATATTTTTTTATTAAAAGAATAACACGATGAAAAATGCTGTGATAGATACACTGATAAAAAAGATAGACTTGAACTAAAGTCGTCATCGTTCTCGAAAAAAAAAATTAGTGGCAAGAGAATTTATTTTAACGTAAAAGAAAATATTTTGCCTGGAGAAAAACTCTCTTAACTCAAGAAAACTGGTTCTCTTGAAAAATTCAAAAATTTCTCTTGAATCCATTTTCATTCAACCAAGTGCAAGTTACTTTCTTTTAAGATAATAAGAAAAATACCCTAGGAAGTACTTCATTCAAGAAACATGGCCATTTTTCCAATAGCTAAATACTCTTTTGATGAAAAATAATAACGACAAGCAAAGATAATGACGAAGGACGGTATATACCTACAATCAGTCGGCAGCCCGATTAGTCGTACGTCGCATTTCATAGGTCGCACATCATAGTACGCACGGGTTTTGTTGCTTGAAATATTCCACTTGGAATTTTGCATAATTTGCTTGTTAAACGCATATCGTATAACAAATTAGTGATCGTTATTAATATGCATTTGTCATTTTTTATGGACAAATTTTAGGATATATGGATTCTTTAAAGGAGTTTCTGAAAAAATGGAAATTAGAGCATTTATTTGCTATATTTCAATGTAAGAGACATTTACCTAATGCACCTGTTTGCATGCGTGACTATAGATAGAATAAGAATATAGAAATCAATTTTTTTATGCAAATAATTACAAAAATGTTAGAATTTCCAGTCGTCGTATTAAAAAATTCATAATGTGACCAAACTTATAATTTTAATAATTTATTTGCTTTACTTTGATTAATCGTGATGTAACATTTTTTTGTAATTTGTAGAGTGATGAACCACTCCAAAAAATACCAAGGAGTGAAGAAGCAGAAAAAACTACTATCGAGGAAAATAATATCACTTTACTTACTACAGACCAGGAAAACCTAAATTTATCAGAAAATAATATACCTCGTGATACGCCTGTATATGATGTATAGACTTCGCTTAGATCAAAATAAATTTTAGTTGAGTCAATAGTATGCGCTATTGGTTTAAGAAAAGGGTCTCTTTAATCAAGAAATGTCCCTTTTCAATCAAGAATTTCTGCATGAATCCAAGAGACTATTGTTCTTGTAGCAAGAACTTCTTTGCATATTCATTTGGGGCCAAGAGTGGACAAATAGATTCTTCTATTCTCTAAAGTAATTTTTTAAAGCTTACGAAAAGATAGTTAATGCTTTGGGCAAAGAAACGTCGTTCTTGGCCCTATGAAAGCGCCGATCTTTTGGGTCAAAGTCATATTCATTTCGACTGAGAGATCCTTTTTTTCAGTGTACTCGATAATATATTAAATATATATTACTATTATTACCATGTATGTATAATAATAGTATATCGTCGGTGAAATGTGATAAACTGCTAACTCCATTATTCCTAATTTTACAGGAGAGCAAAAAAACGGTACAAAAAAATATGTACACATGTAGGAAGTATATTCATGCGTTAATATGATAAAGAGATAAGAAATTTATTTGCTGGGGAACAATATATCTCAATATTTCGTGTTACATAATTTTTTCAGACACAATAGGGAGATATTCGTCTGGCAGACATAAGAAATAAAAATATGCTTCTGGAGATCTGGAGATGATTCTCCTTTATTGTTTGAAACTTTGAAAATGGAATTGAATATTATCCAAACAGATTTAGAAATAATCAATTAAATTTAAAAAATATGATATTCACAACCATATGTTTATAGTATCGTCGGTCTAGAAGCAAAACATACAAGTTCAAAAACGAATAAATTTTTAATGCATTTTTAAAGAACTGAAGTAACAGAATTTTGGACTCAATGAATATGAAAATAATTTAAAAATTAAACTTACCTAAGTATATGTAATTCTTAGAAGATATGGTAGAATCCTTCCATGCTTATCCGACCGAGCTTGGAAAACAGTGCGTGATTTTATTAAATTTTTATTATTTTCTCCTTATTTTTTTTTAATTTTTATAAAATTATGTATCATTTACTTGGAAAAACGATGAAAAAAATAAAACTGATTAGGTATTATGGAAATTCTTGTACAAGTAAGTAATGGTTATTTAAAATATTTTATAGCACGCCGATGAAGTGCTCGTATATAGAGAATTTCGTTTTTCCCCTTACCCTTTACGGATACCCCGTATTTACAGAATGGATCGACGCACGCAGGGTCGGACTGGCCATATTTTTTATATAACTATTAAGGCGCGCGAAGGCTGGTTTGGTTTGGTTTTATTTGGCCCCCTTATAGGTAGTTAATTATTTATTCTTAACAATATTTGATTTTGCATTGCATTATGGCATTTGCATTGCATTAGTTTACCTTGCATTAAGGTAGTTCCCTGATTTCTATACAGTTTTTTAAGACTAACCTTAAATAAGTGCAAATATTTTCAGGGCTGGTAAATCTCGATAAAAGAAGCATAATATTTTTTCTTTACCATTTTTTCAAATAAATCCAAAAAAAGAGTTATTTCACTTTTAAAATTTCCAATTTTTGGCTATAATTTTGAGAATCATTGGATTTTCTTTCTTGTAAATTTAATCTACTACCTATGTTGCCATATTACAAACAAAGTAGGTTTTTAAACTTAAAAAAAATCCAATTTTTTTTAAAAAAAATCCAAATTTTCAAGAAAAAAATTAGGTCGAAATATACTACCCCTAAAAATATTTGCACTTATTTAACACTCACCCTGTATATAATAGGGAAAAATTGACCAAAACGTAAGGCGAAAAAATACGCAAAAGAATCCACACGGGCCTCTCCTTACATTGCCACCCGGGCCCCTTTGGCCTAGTGCGACCCTGGATCGAAATACTGTCCTAAAGAAACATACGAGTAAGAATCCGTGTGTTTGCTTTAACATTATCGTAACGGAAATTACGGAGATAGCACTATTTCGGTGGCTATTTCAGATCACTGGGAGTTAGCAGATATTATTAAGTTAAAATAGCAAATTTTCTTTAATGGGAAAAAATGTATTTGCTTTCCCTACTTATAGAGTATTTTTCTCTCTTTCTAATGGTATAAAAAAACTGAGTTTATAATCATCTGCTGATGATGCTAACATGGTTAGCGAAACGCGCGTCCAGTGTAAAAATAAAAGTGTTTTGGTGTATTGTGGTGATTTAGTTTTTTATTTTGCTGTGTTACACCAAAGGTTCCAACCCTCAACTGTAATAAAAAAACTTATTAACGTAAAAAATGGAGTTAGCATGTTATCATGTTTCACTGACGATATATACATATGTTACAGTGAAAGTCGGAAATTCAGTGATTGTTAACATTTACTAGGAAATGCTAGCAATTAAGTATTGGACCAATGAATGTAGTATTTTAAAGAGATTTGTCGACTTTTCCTAGTAATTTCTAACATTCACTAGTGAAAGTAACATTTACTAAAGGTTGCCAGTAAAAGTTATTCTATTGTACATTGCGAGTGTAGTGAAGAAGGATGTTGGTGGAAAGAACAATAAAACTTTTAAGAATATTGGATTACCTCAATATTCAAGCTGATCTACATATCTTAAAATTACAATTTACTTCTTTAGTATATTTATTAAAAATTATAGAAAATAACAACACAACTTTCATAAATATAAGATTAATTATTGGTACAAGTTTTTTTTTAAATAAAGTTCTTTATCGTGGACAAAATAAAGTATGCCCGAATTTTCTACAATGGGAGTTATTCGTTTTTTCAAACCTGCTACTTCAAGCATATTAAAACCTTTAATAAGTGTATTAGGTTCCTTAATATATTTTTCTCTTGCATGCTTAACTTTAGTATGACTTCACTATATTGCAAAAATGAAAAATAAGCAGTATTACATTTTTGAGAATGTCTAGTTTACCTTAATTTTTCACAGAAAATGTCTTCCATACGGAAAATATCGCACAGCACTTTTTACAAATATAACAAAACAATTATACATAACCACAAACAAAGCGAATTTACGCCAGATGTCTGTCACGTTGCCAACATTTAGCCCAATTTAATGTTATCCTTATATCGCCTATAATATAAACATGTGGCAACCGCGCTAACTCAATCATTCAAACTCACTGCTATCGTCCAGGGAATGAAGAATCCTAGCTGGCATTCGGTGGTAAAAGTTGGTTTCAAAAATAGCTGTTGAACATCTAGTAGCTGGCGTAGTCTTAGCAAATCCGTGAATGTGAGCTTTTACTATAGTACGAGAGCTAGCAACGTCGGGAAAACGAGTATTTTAAGACGTCTGGCTCTTTGATATATCTTTTATTATGCTCTTTGGAACAGCGTGCACGCCGTCTGGCTGCTGATACACGTTGCGTTCACTACTGCGCATCCAAAGAAGATCCTTTATTTTTTACTTAGCGGTTTAAATTCTGGTACTGAATAACTGAATAAGAACCGAGCAAGTCTCCTCTCTTAGCTTCTGGTGATAAAAATACAAATATTTAATACTTTTTACTATCAGAATACAAATAAAAAAAAGTTTGCACCCCAGCCGGTATCGAACCACTGACGAATCGCGTTTATGGGTTTTATGATCCGTAGTGTATATAAGTATAATTTAATACTTTCATTTGTTTTGAAAGGATTTTTGTGGTAATTAATTATTAGATAGGTTTAGGATGGTCTGGCTGCCGCATAGGTAGGTTGCGTTCACTACTGCGCATCACATGGGTACAGGGTGTCTCATTTTCGTGCGTTTTTGGGATTTCTCGTTTATGAGTGGAGATACAATGACGCGTTTTTTTTTTCACATCGCTAGTTTTTTATGTAATTAAATATTCTACCCATAGATTTGTGCATTTTCTACACATTAACATTAATCAATCTTGTTTAAAAGGTATTATTTTATTTCATTTAATTTAACCAGATAATTTTGTTTTCCATCGCTATCTTAACAAACTGAACTGGGAATAAACTTGTGTAGCTTTTAGATAACAATCTGTTAAAAAAAGTAAGTATTAAAATAATAACAGCTGAAAAAAAATATTTTGAAGAAAGACAGGCAGAAATTACGTTAATAAAGCATTAAAATGTTAATTTTTATAGGTATATTATGTTTAAATCTTTAAAATAAAATTATAAAAGAACTAAATCACCACAATACACCAAAACACTTTTACTTTTACACTGGACGCCCGTTTCGCTAACCATGTTAGCATCATCAGCAAATGATTATAAACTGGGTTATTTTAGAGTCTTCTTCTCTCTTCTGAGTTAATTAGTATATTGAGTTTATAATCATCTGCTGATGATGCTAACATGGTTAGCGAAACGCGCGTCCAGTGTAAAAGTAAAAGTGTTTTGGTGTATTATGGTGATTTAGTGTTTTTATTTTGCTGTGTAGCACCAAACGTTCCAACCCTCAACTGTAAAAAATTACGGCCAACATTTTTAGTTTTATTTTTAGACATTATGTTTAAATCATTACAATCTAATTATTATAGTTTAATTAAATATTTTTATTTAATATTAGTGTCAGCAAATATTTATTACTTTACTATCAGAATATAAACGAAAAAAAAAAAATAAAAAAGTTGCACCCCCAGCCAGTATCGAACCACAGACCTTCGTTTCATAGGCGAAAGCTCTACGCGCTGAGCTAAGAGAGGAGACTTGCTCGGTTCTTATTCAGTTATTCAGTACCAGAATTTAAACCGCTAAAGTAAAAAATAAAGGATCTTCTTTGGATGCGCAGTAGTAGACGCAACGTGTATCAGCAGCCAGACAGCGTGCACGCTGTTCAAAGAGCATAATAAAAGATATATCAAAGAGCCAGACGTCTTAAAATACTCGTTTTCCCGACGTTGCTAGCTCTCGTACTATAGTAAAAGCTCACATTCACGGATTTGCTAAGACTACGCCAGCTACTAGATGTTCAACAGCTATTTTTGAAACCAACTTTTTACCACCGAATGCCAGCTAGGATTCTTCATTCCCTGGACGATAGCAGTGAGTTTGAATGATTGAGTTAGCGCGGTTGCACATGTTTATATTATAGGCGATATAAGGATAACATTAAATTGGGCTAAATGTTGGCAACGTGACGAGACATCTGGCGTAAATTCGCTTTGTTTGTGGTTATGTATAATTGTTTTGTTATATTTGTAAAAGTGCTGTGCGATATTTTCCGTATGGAAGACATTTTCTGTGAAAAATTAAGGTAAACTAGACATTCTCAAAATGTAATACTGCTTATTTTCATTTTTGCAATATAAGTGAAGTCATACTAAAGTTAAGCATGCAAGAGAAAAATATATTAAGGAACCTAATACACTTATTAAAGGTTTTAATATGCTTGAAGTAGCAGGTTTGAAAAAACGAATAACTCCCATTGTAGAAAATTCGGGCATACTTTATTTTGTCCACGATAAAGAACTTTATTTAAAAAAAACTTGTACCAATAATTAATCTTATATTTATGAAAGTTGTGTTGTTATTTTCTATAATTTTTAATAAATATACTAAAAAGTAAATTGTAATTTTAAGATATGTAGATCAGCTTGAATATTGTGGTAATCAATATTCTTAAAAGTTTATTGTTCTTTCCACCAACATCCTTCTTCACTACACTCGCAATGTACAATAGAATAACTTTTACTGGCAACCTTTAGTAAATGTTACTTTCACTAGTGAATGTTAGAAATTACTAGGAAAAGTCGACAAATCTCTTTAAAATACTACATTCATTGGTCCAATACTTAATTGCTAGCATTTCCTAGTAAATGTTAACAATCACTGAATTTCCGACTTTCACTGTAACATATGTATATATCGTCAGTGAAACATGATAACATCACTAACTCCATTTTTTACGTTAATAAGTTTTTATTACAGTTGAGGGTTGGAACCTTTGGTGTAACACAGCAAAATAAAAAAAACTAAATCACCACAATACACCAAAACACTTTTATTTTTACACTGGACGCGTTTCGCTAACCATGTTAGCATCATCAATAGATGATTATAAACTCAGTTTTTTATACCATTAGAAAGAGAGAAAAAATACTCTATAAGTAGGGGAAAGCAAATACATTTTTCCCATTAAAGAAAATTTGCTATTTTAACTTAATAATATCTACTAACTCCCAGTGATCTGAAATAGCCACCGAAATAGTGCTATCTCGTAATTTCCGTTACGATAATGTTAAAGCAAACACACGGATTCTTACTCGTATGTTTCTTTGGGACAGTATTTCGATCCAGGGTCGCACTAGGCCAAAGGGGCCCGGGTGGCAATGTAAGGAGAGGCCCGTGTGGATTCTTTTTGCGTATTTTTTCGCCTTACGTTTTGGTCAGTTTTTTCCTATTATATACAGGGTGAGTGTTAAATAAGTGCAAATATTTTTAGGGGTAGTATATTTCGACCTAATTTTTTTTTCTTGAAAATTTGGACTTTCACTGTAACATATATATATATATATATATATATATATATATATATATATATATATATATATATATATATATATATATATATATATATATATATATATATATATATATATATATATATATATATATATATATATATATAAACAGGATTTGGTTTAAGTATTTAATACTCATTTCCAACTACAGCCTATTGCTGCCTTCCGTTACCCTACGCCACATCTCGATTTAGAGCGTCATCAGCTTCTAGGTTACAAGCTTCCATTGCTTCCGTAACCGTTCCGTTCCAGGATTTTCTAGGTCTACCTCTCTTTCTTCTGCCCTGGGGAGCCCATTGAAAAACTCTTTTTGGCCACCTGTTCTCCGGCATACGCAGAACGTGTCCAAACCATTTTAAGCTGGATTTTTCGATTCGATCCAGTACTGTCTCCTCCGATGCATTCATGATACGCCTGACCTCGATGTTTGTCTTTTTTTCCATTGGCTTGATATACCTGCGCTTCTTCTAAGGTAGTCCATTTCAACAACTTCGATTTTGCGTTTCGCGTCTGCACTCAGAGTCCATAGCTCTGAACCATAGCAAAGAACTGACTCCACCAATGTTCTTCCAAGTCTCTTTTTAGTTGTTGCAGATAAGTTTCGGTCCCACCAGAGGCTGTTAAGACATCCAATAACTTGTTTGCTCTTCTGATTCGGGTTTGTATTTCTACTTTGCCCAAACCCTCGTTGTTGATAGTAGCACCCAGGTATTTAAATTTGTCTACTTGTTGAGTCTGGACGTTATCATTAATGAAGACTTCAAAACAAGCATTGGAATTGACAGCTAAGTATTCGGTCTTCTTTAGACTAACCTGAAGTCCCCATTTGTTGTATTCTTGATAAAGCCTCTTAGTCATGAACTCTAGATCGTATGAGTACTGCGCAATCACGACCTGATCGTCTGCAAAGCTCAGGGTAAATAGTGTGTTGTCCTCAATGGGTATTCCCATACCTTGACATTTCGTCTTCCATTCCCTAAGGACTACTTCGACGTAAGCGTTGAAGACAGAGGAGATAAGCTGCATCCTTGTCGCAACCCTTTTGTGGTGTTAATTGGATTAGATAGCCTGTGTCATAACTTAACGTACGATTCATTTTCTTTATATAGCTCTTTTATTATCTTAAGCAAAGGTCTATCTACTTCTAAGATATTCAAGACTTCCCATATCTTGCTGCGGGGAATAGAGTCGTACGCTTGCTCAAAATCAATAAATGCTAGATGGACTTCTTGATCTACTGCTATCTTTTTTTCCATCACCTGCTGCAGGACAAAAAGGTTATCTGTGCAAGATTTCCCCGGTGTGAATCCGCTTTGGTCTTCCGAGATTTTGTCACCAATACTGTCCCTAAGCCTACCCTGTAGCACCTTTCCAAAAAGTCTGCTGACCGAACTGTTAATGCTTAGGCCTCTATAACAAGCGGGGTCGTTACGATTTCCCTTTTTAAAGATGGACACTATGTGAGCCACTCGCCATTCTCGGGGTAGTTTACTTTGCAGGCAGCACTGGTTAAATAGATCTGCCAGACGCCAGCGCAGTCTTTGGGTTCCACACTTTAACAATTCCGCTACAATATTACCAGGACCTGGTGACCGCCCATTTTTCATTCGATTGAGATCTTGATGGACTTCTCTTTCGCTTATCATTAAAGTGCCTGCAAGGTTGATCTCATCTTCTACTGCTTGAAATTCTGGTCGGTTTTCTGTCAGTAATTCTGCATAGTAGTTGCGCCATTTTTCTATATCCATTCTATTCAAGAGCTTGTCCGTTTGATTGGTTTTCATTTGTCGGATTGTTCTCCATACCTCAGTACTCCGTGCGCCCCCTATTAGGCTTTCCACTTGCTGACACCTTCTTTCCCAAATATCTGTTTTTCCTACCTTAATGGCGGCTCGTACCTCTCTATTTTTTTGCTTGTAATGACTCCAGTTAGTATCTGTTCGGTCTGAGAGCCATCTTTCATAGAATTTTTGTTTGTCATTGATTAAGGCCTTTATGCTGTCAGTTATCCAAGCTGGTTCATCTGCATGTTCTGTTCACCTAAAACTTCGAAAGCTACTTTTTTAATTAGGGTTTTTAGGTTGGTATACTCTAGTTCTACATCGTTACAGGCTTTCACTTCCTCTAGGGCTACATCTAATCTTCTCTGGTACAACCATTTAATACTGGCATCGTGTAGTAAATGAAGCTTGTACTTAATACGCTCAGATTCTTCAATTTCCAGTTCTTGTGATGTTGTGTATTCTATACTTTTGGCTCTGCTCTGGAAGGTACTACTAATTCTGCAACGACCAGACGGTGGTCGGATCCACAATTTACTCCTCTCTTAACTCTGCAGTCTTTGAATTTGAGTTTCGATATTTGTTTAGCAATCATATAATCAATTATAGATTTTTTGTTGCAAGAGAGGGCCTTTCTCGGGTATATCGATGAATTAATTTGTGTGGGAAGAAGCCGTTAAGTATACGTAGACCATTCAGTTCGCAAAAGTCAATTAACCTCTCTCCAGAATCATTAAGGACGTCCTCACCGTGTTTTCCAACCACTTTACTATCTTCTTTCTTACCAATTCTTGCGTTAAGGTCTCCCATGATTAAGACTTCCTGGCTCGGTTTTTATTTCTGTGAGGACTTTTGAGAGTGCAGCATAATAAGAGTCTTTTTCCGCTTGGTTTGAATCATCTGTGGGCGCATAAGTACCTATTATTACGGTTTCCAATCCGAAAATGGTCAAGGTGACAGTTACTATTCTTTCGTTGACAGCGTTGTAATTCTTGTAAAATTTAGATAATTTTTTCGCAATCAGTACCGATACTCCAGCTTGAGCTCGTTTTGCCTTATCTATCCCAGACCAGAAGTGAAGGAAGTTGTCGAGATGTTCACTTCCTCTCCCTTTCTTCTTCGTTTCAGAAAGAACAACTATATCTAGGTTGAACCTAGCCATCTCTGATGTAACTTCCGAGGTCTTGTTGACAAAGCTGTTGACATTCCAAGTTCCTATTCGCATAGTCCGTTTCGTAGCCAGTTGTCGTCGTAAAGAATATCTGTCCGAATTCCGAGGCGTGTTTAGGGTTCTTTGAGCAATTAAGTTTTTTTCCGAGTAACAGGTCGCTAGCCCGTTGCCTCAACCCCCAACCTGGAGGACCAGGGGCCTTTCTGTAGGGATCCATCCTTAGCCGAGAGAACCGGTTTTGAGGCGCCGGAATCTCGCCTTCGCCCTATTCCTGTTAGCTGCATAACACCCATCCATTGGATGCCATACATTACCAGTGGTCACGCGGCTCTCATGAGCGTTCGAGGACGTAGGAAATAGGACTTGCTGGCAGAGCTTATGAAACAGTGGACATTTTTCAGTTTTTGATGAAATACTCCTACTCGACATTGGAGTATCTCCTTGAGATCTGTTACCAGCCTTCGACCACCACTGTAACATATACATATTATTTATTCAGACATAATTCAAAATTCAAATTTTAATAAATATGTACTTTATCTTTATGAAATAACATATTATCCGCTATTTTCCTAAACGAGAATGTATAAAATTGTCACGTTATTACAAGTAAGATTGACTACAAAACATTCTTTGATCTCAAGCACCTTTTGTCATCCCATCTCCAAGTCTCTCATCCGCACTGATATTTTCCTTCCAGAGACGCGCTGTTAAGCAAATTTTCTCGAGAACGAAGTTAGAGAGCCCTCTTTATTCCACAACCGGTCTAAGAAATAATGGCATAAGGCATAAAATATTTTTGTTAAATAAATCAACATAGTTTTGACTTGATTTTAAAGCATTAAAATGTAACAGAAACTAAAATATTCTATTCTAGTTACTAGCAATTATTACTTGCTATATTTCAGTAAGTTATTTATTTTCTTCTTCGTTGCGTTTGCATTAAGCACCATCCTAGAATGTTAAATCATTTTGACGAGATAAAATTTCTATGCTTTGTCTATGGTCTTTTAGATTCCGTATTCCTAAAGTATTATTTAACCGGAATATACTCTATATACGTCCAATTTGCTACATATAGTCATGTAACATACACAATGTGATTAAGCTTGTTAAGGGCCATCCTCAGGGCGGATAAATCTTAAAGCAGGATTTCTGGTTATTTGGAGACGGAAGAAATTTGCTTAGGGGTTCCTCTCTATATAGGATCGTGTATATATCGTTAGGTAGAGAAAATCTTCTGTAACAGTCTTGAAATACAAAAATATATGACTGAAAATATGAATGTATTCAATTCAGTTTTTCTTTCAAGAGTCTAAAAAAATACCTCAGAGTCTTAAAAAAGTGAAATAAGCGCAAATATTTTCCGGGTTAGAAAAATAAACTTAGATGCAAAAAAACAACGCAGAAATTTTTGGTCGAATTTAAAATGTTATATTTTTGTTATTTCTAGCCATATTTTTTATGAATTTTAGCAAACTGCGTATATAATTATATCACCTTTATTCGTAACTAGTTTTTTTATAAACTTTATGTTGTTTTTTTACCCTAACTTTAAAACACCCTGTGCAATAATTTCGTGTAAATTTTCCTAAAATATAATTTTACGGTCAGAACCATGTCTCTGAGTATTTTGTTTTTTTGTATCGTGCTAATACATGCCTTGGTTAATTTTAAAGGCGAAATAGGCTTGTCACCAATTGCAATTTTTCAATTATCATTTCTTTTTGAAGTTATTTTTCAATGTGACAAGGCGGCTTTGGTAATTATTGTGAACTATATACTACTATGGCCTGCTCATCATGTTCGACGTTTGGCAAATGCTTGACAGGAGGGTAATATGTCCTAAAGCAGTACCAGCTTCATTAAATGAACTTTGCTTGGCCCTTAAAGACGAATGGGAAAACATAACGTAATATGACATATGCAGCCTCAATGACAGTATGAACGGACGTATACAGGCAGTTATAGCAGCCAAGAGCGACAATAAAAGGTACTAGGGTTTTTTACAATTTTAGCAATTTTTTTTACAATTTTAGCATTTTTTTAGTTTTTAGCAAAACGGTAATATTACTAGCCCATTTGTATGCAAAAAGAAAACTATTTAAATCTTTCTAAAAGAGTATACCATTAATTAAATATAACACCATTATTTCCGCCCATATACTAATTAATTATATGCTTAATTGTGTTCGTTAATAAAATTATTATAAATAAATGTGGATTTGGGTCAGAAATCAATATAATAATAAGTTATCAAATTAAAGCCTTTGTTGGTATAAATAAGCATTTATTAAAAATGAAATATCATTTTAAGGTGTTACTTTTATCACACTGTCTAATGCCCATACAAAATTCCAGTTTTGAAGTATTTGGAGCAATTATTATTAATCAACATAAACAGTCAGTTAATGTAGTTTGAATACTGGAGAATCATATTAGTGGTCTCTTTAACAAATATTTAAACAGTTTTTATTTTTTTAATGAAATAAACGAATTATATCGACAATATTAGTATCTATTACTCTTTAAAAATTTGGGTCATCTTGTCAGAAATAATCTAAAATGTCAATAGTCCATGGATATATTGATAAAATAGTTCTAAATTACAAGAAAATGCATTTTCTACGGAAAACTTAAAGAGATAGGAAAAAATGGTATAACGTAATTTGATAGAACAGATTAAATTGTGCATCTGATTCTCGTAAAATATAAGAGGGTGTTCCATTTAAATTAAACAGAGTTATTGCCGTTTGAGCTAATAATTATTTAAAATAGATTTTTAGACACTCTGTATAAGGTAGTATTATTTTATTATTGCAACACAATAACTGATCAGTAAGTAAACTTCAGTAAATAAACTTCAGTTTATATTTAGTATTAAAAACGATACCCTTGGAGAAATGGAAGCTTTAAAATTTTACTGCAATTTCCACAAAATTGAAAATATTTCAAAAACAGTGAGTTTAAATTATAATAAACCTTAATCAAATTCTTATTTTAATCGTAGAAACTAAAAATGTAATAATATACAGGGTGTTCCATTTAAAAAAATACAACTTTGATATTTTTACTTATTTGGGAACACTCTGTATCTTAACAAGTATTTTTAAATTGTACCTCTAATAGATAGTCCTTCATCGAACCCAAAACACACAATTTGTAAAAATCTCATCGTTTAGCTACAATACTCCCGTGTCGTATGTGGTGGAACAACCCTGTATAAAATAAGTTTCTTGTATGCAATACACTGTATTTTTATAAAATTAAAGAAAATAATAATAAATTTCAATAAACAATATTTGGCGACATTATTCCGGGAAAAGCCGAACCGATCCGAAATTATCAAAGCTTTGGGTCACTGACCGTTGGAAGAATAGCGCCACATAGTGTTTACATTATCCTTATGGGCACTTTCAATCTAAACTTGTTTCATTTATTTATGTTAAAGTATCACATTTTTCTCTTGTAAAGACAATCCGAAAACATACTGTATCAGAGCCAGATACAGAATTTATTTTAGGGGAGCCCAAATAAAAAGTATCCTGAATATGCCTTTCCTAGATCGCCATTTTTTTTTAATCCAAAAGCCTAATATTTAACTTAATTTATATAGATTTTAGAGGGGCCTGGGCCTCCCCTCTGTATCCGCTGTACTGTATATTGAACCAGGATGATTCCTAATTATTATAATTAACATTGTAATATTTCTGTCAGGTTATGATGGGGATATTTGTCAGATAAAAATTATGTTAAAATGATTATTATTATGTTAAGTTACTGAAAAAATAATTATAGAAAAATATAATTATTTTTTTTTTCATATCTTTCTTTATATTGCTTACTTAAATATAATCCCAATACAATATTAAATTAAAGGGATCACCACAAGTGACAAATTCTCGAATTTATGTTCAGGGGTACATGCATGGCATCAGTCACATTTATACAGGCTGAGTCTTAAATAAATAAGTGCAAATATTGTTAGGGTAGTATATTTCCACACCACAAAAACATAGTATCTTCATAATATGGTAATATACATAGTAGATTTACAAGAAGAAAACCAGAAAAAATCCGGTGGTAAAAAAATAATAAAAATTTTTTTTTTTTTTTATATGTTTTTTTGAAAAACAGTAAAGAGAAAATGGACTTATTTAAGACTCACCCTGTATATATTTAAGGCAATAATATTACATAAAGTAATTTCTGTAACGTTAAAATCTAAATAACGTTTTCAAATTATTAAAATGACATTGTAGCGTTTTTTAAACAACTACCACTGCGAACGGCAGCTTTTCATCAGAGAGCAGTCGTGGATAAGGTATTTCACTAGAGAGAAAATTAATCAATAATAATAAACAAAAGATATATAGATATTGGGCGTCAGGCATGTACAGAGAAAGAAAACACAGTTGTATAATACTTAAAACTAATGACTATATTTATTCGTGATGAATTCTGATGGTAAAATAGCATTGTACAATTAATATAATTATTATAGTGGTTACTTGTTGATTAAAACTATATATGTAAATAATATTAAATACGTTCTATGAAAAGACTATAGAGAAAATACAATGCGTGTAACGTTATAGAAAATATAGGAAAAGTAGCATTACTTTTATTAAATTGTTAAATTTATACGGTGTTAAATCATGTGTGTTGCAACCTGTAGATTCTAGAGTCTATCTCGTTATTCATCTGTTAGTATAGCGTAATAATAATGTCTATAGAAAGTAATACTATTACAATGCGTGATATTATGAAATCTAAATCACACTTTACTACTGCATCGACATAAATATCCTTAATAATCTAACCACTAAATATAGTCTGTACGCTATTGTTTAAAATGTACGTTACTATTTAAGACTGAAAACATTTTAGATGTTAAATGCAAAACTAGAACTTAAATATACACTTATCTGTTCCTTTATGTAACCCTGCTTCAAACAGTAGCAGCGTGAGGAGGTCTAGCATCTCTATACTGTCTGTCGGCGATCCAGGCTTAGAAATGGGGGTGAAGCAGCACGGGGCCCAAGCCACATCCACGCTGGGGCACTCTATGTGTAAGACAAATTAATCCTACTGGGGACACTTGTCCATGGGACATCCGTCAATAAGATAGTGGCACAAGAAAACACTACTAGGACCTTGAAAAATAGTCCATACCTTGGACACTTGTCCGTAAGACAATGTCCGTCCATTAGGACCCTAAAATTACGAAACTCTTGTTTTAAAATCAAACACCAAATCTAATAAACAAAATGAACCTACCTCGAAATACTTCCGAGGGATCAATAAATAATAAACAATCTGTCCTTTCTTCCAAATGACATTCTGGAGGACAAAAGCAAAGGATGTGCCAGCCAAATACAAATACAAGTTGGGACATCCGTAACTCTACCCTAAAAGTATTCAATAATAATATCAGATCTAAAGAGGATAATATCTCATCTTTACCTGTTGCTGAAATGTAGCTGATTCAGATATGGCAAGATTTAAATAATCACACCATTTCTAAAAGCTGGGATAAAACAGAGCGTCAAAACAAAGTGAGGTTAAGCTCGGAGACAGTTGACAGAAGCTTGATGTTGACAGCGCGTGCCTTCACAGAATAGTAACAGGGTTGTGTCGAACGATCACAGGGTTGGCGACCAGGGAACGTATAAATTACGGGTCAAATAATCTATCCGGCCTGAACGAGAGGGAATCCGGTGATGATAGGCCAGACATCATATATTATATATAAAAAAGTCATGTAACGAACTAAAAACGTTACAACATATTAAAAATAATCAAAAATGTAAAATCAATGATTTAAAACTGATTACATTATTATTGAAAATATATACTATTTATGAAATAGAATATAAGGTTCGGACTTACCTGTTTGTGGTCCTCTTTCAGCAGCGGCAGCAAGAGGTAGTATTGAGCATCTCCACACTTATACGGCACCAACGTAGACCGAAATACAGAAACTGTGGCCGGGAAAAAAAGAAAATCCAGATTGAATCATATTATACTACAGACTAATCCTTATGCTAAGTATGTCTCTGAGAAACACAGGATGCTTCAAATTACTAAGGGAAAAACCATGTCCCTACGAGAAAAATATGGGTGCTGGGTGCTGGGAGTGAAGCTAAAATAAAGTAAAATTCGGCATCCTTGTTTAAAAGAAGACAATAAACTTACCTCAAGGCATCCTCAGAGTTTCCATGATTAACAAATTCAGCATATATAATAGTTTTCCATAAGCAGTATTTATATTCAATCATCCTAATCAACCTTAAATATTTTCTATGTTAGCTCTCGGCTGTATCTCGGAAAGTATTAGCTGTAGAACCTTCGGAAAAAAATATTTATAACTAAAGAGATCATGAGAAATTGCTGAAAATTATTTTCAAGTTCTAGGGGCTATACCAGGTTCCTAAGCTGCTAATAGCAAAATATGAAAGTTAGGATTTTTCAAAATTTGACCTACATTAGGAGTACAAACAATAGCTTCATATTTTCAGTAAATTTTCGATTTTTTATACATGAAAATAACAAAACAATTGTTACCACTTACTGATCTGGATAAAATGATAAAAATAAATAAAACGCACCCGAGGGGTGCAATACTCCTAGCCATTGTACTTATATCTTCCATCTTAGTTAACGATTATGCTATTAATTAATAATCTTAAAACAACTAGCTAGTGTCACCTGAAATAAGCAAAGGCTCCCCCGATAAGGCTCATTCGAGGTACCTCTTTGAAAAAACTTCTCGAAAAACATTTGAGAAAACGAAAAATATATGAGACACCGAGCAACTCACAAGTACCTACCAACTCGAAGGGAAGGCTGCCGTGGACTTCAAAGAGCACTGAGATTTTCTGCACCACGTGCCATAATAATCCATGGATAAACTCGTACTCATATATCACACAAAACCACTAAACACCAAATAAACATAAACTTTATAGACGGCCGGCCTATTACCTATTACTGACCGACTTGTTTCCAGCTACGCTGATCTTGCATAAAGCCCCATACTCACACTTCGCTCCTTCGTCCCTTCCTCGCCTTACTTCCACGCGTTACTTCCTCGCTTTCCTTCGTCCCTTCGCTTCCTTCCTCCGTCCATTCGATGCTTGGAAATTAGTCAGTTATACAACAACACACCACAAAATATTTTTTAATAGGTATAGCAGCTACATGTTTAATACGAAATATCTAGTAACCTCTAAAATTTTACAAAAATCCGAAAGGCGCATAATTTTTATTTTATAAAACTGCAATTCTGTCGTGTCAAAATAAAAATTCAATTTTAATAATATATGTATATTTTTTTAATAAATCCGAATATTTCAGATCATTTTTGGTATCATGTACAAGGTATCTCAGTATGAATGTACAAGGCGAGTCAACAATAGAGTAAAGTTTATTATGTAATTTATATCGAAACCATGAAATATGACATATGATACTAATTAAACGTTAATGATGTCAATCCCATTCTTCAAAAAGATATTTTTGTAAAGGCATCATGCACACTATTTCTATTTTTTTATTTTTGTCGCTACGATTACATAAATATGGACATGCATTTTTCACAAATATGAAGACAATATTGTTTTTGTCTTTTTTACTGAACTATTGTGTGTGAATTAATTTTATATCGACTGGCGATTGCTAGATGTACAGGATGTCCCATTTTATTGTGTTTATGAGGTTTCTGGTTTTATGAGTAGAGATATAAGATGCTGTTTTCACATTACGCATTTATTATGAAACTAAATATGCTACACATATATTTATCCTAGCCTTCTCAGTTCAAAAGTTGGCTTCTTATTTCTTTCTTTTTGCTTTTCATTTTTTTAATTGGTGGAAATTTTTGCATTTTTCGATAGAATTTAGAGTTTAGAATAAGTGGGAGTGGGGTTAATCTCTACGACCTTAGAGATCTATTGTGTCCCCACTTTCTTGAGTTATAGCTCATCATACAGTCCCAGGACTTCCTACGGAGGCCCGTGTCCTTCACAGTCGAGGGGCTACGACCCAGGCCGGGTAGACTAAACGGTAGCTTGTGTCACCTGTTGGGTTTAGAGGTAGGAGGTAGACTCCCGACCCTTGGAGGAGGTGGTGACTTGTATGCCACTTGCGGAGGATGGTCTCCCGCAAGTGTCAGCCACCTCTCCTGTAGTTCTCTTTGAGTTTGGCCCCTTGGAACTTTCATTGTTAACTGTTCCCAGTGTTGCTAGGGGCTTTCCCACAGCTTCACCAGTGATGTTTATTACTATTATTACCAAATCTCATAGTGTTCCCATGAGTCACTAGGGACAGTCGGTCCACTTCTACAGAGCCCGCATGTAGAAGTAAGAGGTAAATACAATGGGGTGCACCCCGGTGCCCCAAGGTTGAGGCTTCAATCGTAGCCCCGCCGGTATCGTTATATGTCTTGGTGCAATTCCTGGCCACGACACTACAGTCAGTCAGGGACAAGACGATGAGAGATGCTTCTTAGACCAAGCCAAGTGCTAGGGGGATTCCCCCAGCACCTGACAAGAAGCTTCCTCACCAACGACAAAGTCTTGCATCTCCTAGGGGAAGTCATCTCTCTAGGAAGTGCATCTCTAGGGGAAGTCGAGGAAGTCATTTACAAATGTTATCAGAAATTTTTCGATAACCTTTGTAACTGGATTATCTGCAACTTATCGAAAAGTTGAAAAGGGTAAGTGATGGGCGGTGGGTAAGTACCCAATTTGTAGATAAATAAAATCACGGAACATATGTAGATTTAGATGAACATCCTAATTTTAATAAAATGAGTTTCCGACGACCGCATAGTAAATACCGGTATAATACCGGGAATGGAAATATACCAATATATAATATCTACAATTATATATTGAAATATTGTAGATACTCATTATTTCTGATATTACTGGTATTATACCGAGTATTTACTATGCGGTCGTTAAATAGCTTTTATAAATTTAGACTGTTCATCTAAATGTGCAGGTATATACCGGATGCCCTGATTATGTTTTGTTCTACCCATTGAGTACTTACCCACGAGACACGGGCCTCGTTTTTCACGTAGAATGGCAGTGATGAAAGTGGTTCTTCGTTGGGAGCTGTCTATTTCGAAAAATGACTCAAATTTATGTTCTTTTTTTAACAGTACACTCTATATATTATTTTTTATTTTATTTGCCTTGTTATGAGCTTTCGAAAATTATAATATACTCTATATTTATTTAGGTACTGCTAAGCTGCTAAACGGCTCTTATTTTTGTTAACTTAATTTTACCGTTAATTTTGCTTTGCGTCGTGATATTTTGATAAACTACGGAAACTGAACTTGTGCTGCTTTTAAATAACGTGCCAATAACCAACATTTCACGTCGAATAAATTAGTTGATTGTTTTGATTACCTAATTTAAACCGGCCGACTATGTAATAAAGTTAAATAATGCATTTTTACTCCGTTTATGGAAATAAGTATTTTAGAAAGCTCGTAACAAAGAAAATAAAATAATATACAAAATATCGTATTTAAAAAACATATAAACAATACGTAACCCATAGAAGGAATTTAAGGAAATAAAAGGAAAGAAAATCTATTTTTCTCTCTTTTTACAGTCGAAGCTTTTGGGTCGAAGGTTGTAGTCGCAGTAAATATGTTACCAACAGAGTTCAGACCAATTTTTACGATGTTTTAAAATCTAGATTTTTTTCATCTCGTTTCATAGTTATACAGGGTAGATTGAACTGTATTTTTGGAAAATAAAAAAAAAAAAAAAAAAAAAATTAGATAAAAAATAGAAATAAAAAAAAAAGTTCGTATAAATGTATGTCCTAAATGCTTAGTTTCGGAGATAGGGTGAAAATTTAATTTTTATTTCGATTTTTCCAAAGAATTTCTGAAATAACATCAATATTTGGATGCAAATTGATATCTGGGATACATGAGAAATTTGATTACGATGTCAATATGACTCGTACTTGTAGGAGGCGCCACCTACATGCGTTTTTAACTGGTTTGAAGGGTAATAACATTTGTCCGTACCTGTATAAACCTACTGAGTGAAAAATATACATTTACGACATTTTTACGTAAAATAGAGTCTTAGTAAAATGGGTACGTGTAATTGTTTCGAGATATTTGGAATCTTAGGGTGTATTCCGTTGCTTACCTTGGTTATGTTCCGTTTCTATCGGTTTCCCGAAAGTTTTCTTATTACGTCACCAAACTAACCAGCGCGAGAAGGCTGGGTTTTCTGGAGAATAGGTACATTAAAAATATAAAGATAAATTTTATAATAGAGTATTGAAATTTAGAAGCAATCAACATTTGACGTTTCCCGTATTTTGCAAACTGTTCGTATCAAACCGATGTTTTCAGGAACCGCTTTTTACCGTAGTTTACCTGTCTGGTTCGCCTGGTTTTACAACGGAATACAGCCTTATTAATCAATACCTGTCATCGTACTGACATAAACATGTTAACTATAAACAGTTATTAGAATGAAATCATAAATTTGAAATGTTTTGTGCAAAACTTGAACAGAAACTGTTTTATCATCTGTTTTTCTAATCTAAATAAAACTAATATATTTTCTATTAATAGATGGAGATGATGATTTAAGCATCAGAAGAGCGAGAAAGGAAAAGGAAAGGAAATAACTTAAAACATTAAAAAATTAAAGAAACAAATAAATACAACTGTAAAAATAAATAATAAAAAAGTCTTAAAAACAAAAAGCAACGTAAAAGAAATGTCTGGTTTATATTGAAACCCAATAACGTAGCCGGTGCATTTTTATTTCCTTCTTCTTTTTACAAAATGAACGAACTGCTTAACCAAACTTATTATTCATTAAATGAACAGAATTAGAAAACGAAAATAGGATGAAAGAGAAAATGGTGCTATTAATGTTTTTACCATATAAACACTATTTTATGACGTTTGAAAAATGTCAAAAATAAAAAAAATTGAGAAATCATATAACTTAGGGATATAAAAAGTAGCTAACAACCTATTCTAGACCTACTGAATGAATATACATATAAAATTCATCAAAATCCGTCAAGCCTTTTCGGAGTATAATAGTTGAAACTGTGACACGGGAATTTTATACAGGTGTTCAGAAATAAGTGCAGTATTTCCCAACTGGTAGTATAGTTCAACCCCATTTTTTTTTTTTTTTTTTCATGAAAAAAAAATTGAAAATTCGAAATATTTTGTAAAATTTTTTGGATTTTTTAGTTTTAGTTAAAACATAATTACTTCATAATAGGACAACATAGGTATTAGATTAAATTTACAGAAAATCAGAAAAGATCCAGTGGTCTCAAATTTTAGCAAATAATTTTATAACTCTGTTATTTTATTATTTTCTGTTATTTTGGACTTATTTGAAAAACGATAAGAAAATATGTTTCTCTTATCGAGATCTACCTCTTAAAGCAGGACACCATGTATTTATGATATACAGGATGAGTCTGAAATAAAGTGCAAATAAGTTTAGGGGTACTATATTTCGACCCCATAAAGGTTAGGTTGCAAATAACATAATTTGTTGATGATATGGCAACATAGGTAGTAGATGAAATTTACAAGAATTTTTTTTTCAAAAGCTAGTTTCTCAAAATTTTAGCATTTTTTTTTTGTAATTTTCAAAGTAAAATAACTCGGTTATTTTGGATTTATTTGAAAAACGGCAAAGAGAAAATATGTTTCTTTTATCAAGATCTACCAGCCCTGAAAATATTTGCGCTTATTTAAAACTCATTCTGTATAGACAATTTTATTTATGTATTTCTCTTTTCTTTTTGGTGTTGTTTTTTGTTTTTTATCTATTTTTTTCTTTTTTATTATTAGTTTCTACTTACTTTTTAATGTTTTTTTTTTCGTTTGAAGTCTCGTCCAGTTTCAATAATGGTTTATCGTCTTTCTCCCTTTACTAAAAGCCACAGACAAAAAAATAAAATAATTGGTAGTAAAATAATTGTAATGAAAATTTAAAATAATAAATTTTTATAAAAATTTAAAATAATTTTTTTTTGTAAAAATTCAAAAAAAACTCTTACTCGTTTCTGCCTTATATAAATTCCTTTATAAAAACGAACCTGTTACCTGAAAAATAAAATATACTAAATGGAAACATGGAGAGATTCTGTATCACTTAAATGGCGCATCATAATTTAAAAATTCAGCAGTAATTCAGACGAATGCACGTTATTACTATATTCCAGTATTACTTTTTATTGAAAGCAAGTCAGTGAGTAAAGAGAAACTTACAGAGTATAAAAAATATAAAAAAAACCTCTCTCTTTGGTTCTCTAATTTGCAAAGCGTTCGGAAAACTTGGTCGCTTTCAATCTCGTAATGAAAATGTACACATCAGCCGTCGTATAACCGAGCTTTCTTTGTAATAATTTTCCCGTTGATTTTTCTCCGCCCAATGAACTTTTCTAAAAGATCGCAACGACGCGACGGACCAACGAAAAAGGAACATGAACATGCAGCTGAGTAGCATGCGGTAATGGCAGTACTTGACATTACCAAAGTTTTTCCAGGAAAATTTAACAATCCACTGTCGTTTCTAGTATAATAATACACATTTTCCTGCAGTAAAACAGCTCTTTTCGGTAAAAAAAAAAGATTTTTCTTGCATTTGGAACTTGGACTTGGAATTGTTTATTAGACTTGAGTCTAGACTATAAAGTATTTCTTGGTAAATGTTACCACCATGGTCTCAAACGTATCGGTACTTGAAAAGGCTAGCTGCGAAAGTGACGATTACTAAAGATGGGCTGGTCACGTATGCAAGATGCAAGAAAACCTCCTACCGAAATCTCTCCTTTACGGTGAGCTTGTAGACGGTAAGAGGAAACCGAATGGACAACTCAAAAGATAAAAGGATATTATCCATGAAAACTTCAAGGGGATGAGCAATATGAGCATGCAGAATTAGTGGGAGGAAGCAGCGCACAGTAGAACGATTATAATGGAGAAGGATTGTAAACTCAGTTAACAACGACAACCAAAAAGTAAAGAGGCAACAAAATAATGAGATTTTTGAATGTCCGGAGTGCGGAAGAGAGATAATATCACGTATCGGGCTTTTCAGTCACGGAAAAGCTCATGAAAGACAACGCCTTGCGTAACAATCTTCTGATGCGTGTCAAATACCCGTCAGCAAGTAATGGTAATGATGAATGAAAGTATTTCTTTAGATAGTTAGGTAAATATAAAAAAAAATATATCAAAATAGAAATGTATGAATTAAGCTTCATTGAGAACTTCACAATTAGTGGAATAAATTAGTGGTTTCAATTACACTTTATACTTTTTAGTTTACGATCATTCACAATGTCTAAAAAACACAATTAGAATTAATAGAATATCCTAGCAACAGCTTGCTGTAGTCAGTGGCATCCATAGAAAAAGCCTTATATTTAGTTTATAAAATACTAGTGGCGGCTCGTGGGTATAAAATCAGGTGAAGAGTTAATTATATAAATAGCGCCGCAGGCAATAATTTCTTTGGCGCATTCACTATTTTGTCAACATTTTTTAAAATATTTAAAATTTTTTTGCTGCGTTCACCATTTTGTCAACATTTTTTTTGTTATTATTTATACACTAATACCTATAATATTTTCTTTTTAGTTTGGGCTAAAACACATTAAGTAAAAAGAGACACAAGATACAACCAGTCTTCGATAAACAGATTATTTTGCACTCCAGTGAAAATATAATTAAATTTAAATTAAGTATAATAAACATTATATGCAATGTCTCCGATAAAGTTGGATCCATATGGAGTTTTTTTTTTATATTAGAGTTTTAAACAAATCTTTTTGTAGCAATCACTTCTGCTTTGAAAACAACTTAAAATGCACCAAGTCAAAGTTGACAAGTTGACAGCTAACATCTGGGAGCTGTCAAATACAAAATATTTAAAAGAAATTTTTAAAAATTGGTTAAATTACTATTATTTTAAAAAAGGTGACTAACAAAATTATGTTTCACCTTTGACTTGGTGCATTTTAAGTTGTTTTTATAGCAGAATTGACTGGCCACAAAAAGTTTTTTTTTAAACTCTAATAACAAAAAAAACCGTTAATATGGATCCAACTTTATGGCGAACACTGTAATTATTGAAGGGGTTCCCGAAAAACGTTGTAACCTACATTTTTTTTTAAATAGAGAAATCAGTGAAATAAGGTTGTAATTTCCGTATAACGTTTTTTTCTCGTTTTTTTCACTAAAATTTCGATATTGAAAAAATTGTTGGTTACAGCCCAGGAGCCATTCAATTATTATTCAATTATTACATTAATTATTATTACATTAATGAATGTTTACTAAGCAATATTAGCTACATAGCCAATTAAAACCAGAAAGACTTAAATTTAATATTATAAGATTTACCACTTTTTCTTATTTCTTTTTTGCAATTTATGGTTAAAGGTTCAGTTGGTCGTCCTTGAGATAAAACATTCCTCTTATCTTCATCTGTCCACCGCCCGTCTGAAGAGAGTTTCCAATAAATTTCACACGTCATTGATTGGGTTCATTTTTCAACACATACACACACACAAAACAGTTTTAAACACAACAACAAAACAAACAGCAAAAATTAACAAGTTAAATCAACAAAAAACATTAACAAACAACAATAAATAATCAACAACAACTTTACGGTCTTTACACGGTTAATTACTCGCCGAAGTAGCCGAATATTAGCATAAGTGTGCGAACACAGTGCAAGCAGGTTTGTCGCTTACCGGTAGTCGGCGAGGATCTGGGTACCTATTCTTAACATCGTTCGCAACTTTGCGTATAACAGGATGTCCCAGAAATAAGTGCAAGTATTTTAAGGGGTGGTAGATCTCGATAACAGAAACATATTTTGATCACTGAATCTTTTCTGGATTTTCTTTCTTGTAAATTTAATCTACTACCTATGTTGCCATATTAACAAGAAATAATTTTCTTTTTAAAATTTAAAAAAAAACCAAACCAAAAACTAAAAAAAATTCTAAAAAATTTTTCAAAAAATTCCGATTTAAAAAAAAAATTCGGGAAAAAAACCTCATAGGCGTGTTTCTGGGGTTGAACTATACTATATACCAGTTAAGTTAAAATACTTGCACTTATTTCTGAGACACTCTGTATATGGGTAAATAGTAGCGCCTTATAACCTTGAAAAATTAAAGCGTGTTATCAAATCGGCTAGTTCACAGTGAAAGCAGGTAGGCGCCGTCAACCAGCGTTCATCGGCGTTCTCGCTTTTACCGGAACGAAAATTTATTTATTTCTGCTTTTGCACGCGCCGACGGCGCGCAGAAGTTATTAAGAACTAGAAGTTGGCCAAAATTATGTTTTATGATTTTTTTGCTTTTTTGCTAGTAATATTAATTATTATAGGAGAGGGTGCTAATATGGAACCCCATTTAGTTTTTCCTACACAATATTTTTTCCTTTATACCCTTTTACTCTGAAACCCTTTCCACCGATCAAATAGGGCCATTCTGTGCAAAACCAAGCAATTGGTTGAGGATGCTAGAACAAGAAATTACTTTGTATATTATAGACGATATTTGAGCGAGGATGGGTGTTATAGGGTAAAGACTATTTCCTTTAAGAATCTATTTAAATCAGTGTTTTTTTTTGGCAGTGGCAAATATTGGCAAGATTTTTGTACATATTCCAAAGCTGGAGACTTTAAGCATTGAACGGATACTAATTTCCATGCGGAATATTGCCGAATAGTCTTACACCTTATAAAAATGCCTCTGATTTTTTAAATATAAAACATTATAAAGAAATAGAATAGAAGGAAATGTAAAAATATGGCATAGAACAGGACTTGCCAGCTGGCTCTGTATTTATCGTGACAGATATACAATATTTCACTTTTGGCCAGGTTTATAGACCAAATACCCCTATGTGTGGCGCCGGCGCGGCGTTTGAATATGGTTAGGTTAGGTTAGTTAATCAGGTAAATTTGCTCTTAATTAACTACTTCCGAACCCTGCTCGCATCTCCGAAAAAGCCATATAACAATAAACGGCATATATGCAAAGTTACGCATCACGTGTATTGTTATATGGCTTTTTCAGAGATGCGAGATGTGAGCGATATTTGAAGATGCGAGTGGTCGTATAAGAATAGGTCCTCAGAGACGGCGCTGGTTGCCGGAAAGCAGAAACCTGCCTCCACTATGTTCGTACCCTAAAGAAAGACGAAGCGAACTGCCCAAAAACTCATTCACATCGGTCGCCGATAAAAAAATTTCGGGGCAGGGAATTTACATGCTGCCGCTAGGGTGACGTCACGTTACGATGGAAACAATACAGCCTCTCGGCTCAGTAATATTTTCACTTCACTTGTGGCTTCGTGGAAACGTAGGCGCGTGCGGGCCAATAATGCTACTTTTTCAGCCGGAATTAACGATGCGGTGGACCTATTATGCAGAGGTCCGCCCGGAAAAAAAAATAATTTATAAAAAATTACCATTTTGTTATTTAGATACATGTAAATATATTAAACTAAATTAATATTTTAAGCAGTAAAGTTTTTTATTTAATTTGAGTATTTTTTGAAGTGCCCCTTAACCTACTGCACCTGACGAGCCGCCATTCCAATCAACTATTAATTTCTAACCGCAATTTCTCTTGACGGATGATAATCATAGTCCAAAATGACATTTCTCTCAAATTTTGAAGTATAATTAGTGGAAAAGTTAACAGTTTGATAACTTTTTCTGCTTACTGAAAATGTCTACCGTTAATTTTGACGTTCTGAATGCTTACATTGAAATTAAAGAAACAAATTTCTACGCTAATTGAAACCACTAATTTATTCCCCACTAATTGCGAGGTTTTGAATGAAGCTTTAATTGTCCATACTTTCTCGTTTATATTTTGTTAAAAAACGATGCATTTGAAAAAAAACTTAATGAATGTACCTCCAAAAAATACGGGGCAGCTAGTAGTAACGGCACATGTCATTGCTTAAGTTTTTCAGTAAAAAATTAACAACTTTCCAGCGAAATTAATGACCTTGGGATGTTGAGTATATGACATAAATTAGGATTGATTGATGTATTCCAATTATTTTTGGTCACTTCCTGTTTCACCGGAAATGACTACAACTTTTGATTTTTAACTAGCACCCTCGGTATTTTTTTACTTTATTCGATAGAAAATGACATTCTGAATAGAATGACATATCATATGTCAACTTTTGACATTCTCGCTTAGTTAAAAAGCTCAAATTAAGCCAGTTAAAATATGCTCAACTCGTATTTTTAATCATATCTCAATTATTTCAAATGGAACGAGGGTGGCTCATTAGCATATTTGGAAAAAACATTTTTTTACGAATAATTTGATACCACACACTTGGTATTTCGAGTCAAATTTTCGTTACGAACGGCAAGTTATAATTTCAAATAAACCATATACGAAAATGTCAAAAGTTGGTATATGATATGTCATTCTATTAATTACTCTGCGCAACAGAAATAAAACTCTTGCTACAGTTTCTATTATTTAGTTTCAGTTATTTAAAAAAATAGCTAAGGATATATTTTTTTAAATGGCTACTCTACTGTTTTAATAGGATCTTGTAGATTAAAGTTACGAGTTGTTTCCCGATCTCCTTCGCACAGTTATTGTTTTTATTTCATCAAAGTTTATTAGTTCTCGTAAACTAAATAAGCTCTTCTATATTACGAGCAGTTTAAGAGAACACAATTTAAAAAAATAATAGCTCTTGCTTTATTACCCGGTTTTTTAAATGTACTGTTTGAAAGATCTAATTAATAAAATGGTCTGTCAAATATACTAGCCCTGGCCATTTTATTTCCTTGGTCTGTATTTTAGTGCATTAGACAGAGATAAAATTATAGTCGACCAGACAGAGAGACAAAATAAAAGGCGGCATTCAGTATACAGTGTTGCCGGTTCGTACGAGAAATAAAATAATAAACAAAGTTAATATATCTAAGCTATTCAATAATGCTCATTTCTGTTAGACAGTTGTTTAAGAATCTATTACAGCTTTAGTAAAATGAGTATCAAATTGTGAAAAATAAAGTTCCAAACACCTTCTTGTGCGGCGTGGTATTGCCGGATTTTGATGCAAAATATAGGCAATACCGCATAGAAGAAATGTATCAACATAACTTTTATCTCTTATACATTACATTTTTTTCATTTAAGCTGTGTACCGGGTGTCCCACTAAGAATAGCTCTTGGCTGTATCTCGGAAAGTATTAGCCGTAAGGCTTACGGAAAAAAATATTTATAACTAAAGCGGCTATTAGAAATTACTGCAAATTATTTTCAAGTTTGTAAAACGGCCGCTAGGTGGCGCAACTGCTATGGAAAATAAGAAAATATATTTTTTACAGAATTTTGCCTAGATAATGGGTACTATAAATAATAGCTTCATAAGTGGGGGAAGGTTAGATCCATCTTTATTTAAATGTTAATAACTCCGGACTGGATGATCAGAATCCAACAAATGAGGACTCGTTTAAAAGAGCATTTTTTACTCTATATAATACCATAAAAATAATAATAATAAGGTTTTGAACGTAGACACTAGGGGACGCTTTCTGACAATTTAATAAACAGCGCGTTTTTTCTAAAAAATTAAATACGATAGTATGTGTTATTTTAGCTGATAGTAAAGAGTAGTAAAAGCTTAAAAAGTCAGCGAAAACCGCATCTTGATATCTTCTTTCAAACCGAAGATATTAGCAAAATTATAATAAATACCAAAAAATAAGCCCTTAATTACCTTATTTTTACAATACAGTATCAGTAGCCCTCTTGATTAGGCCCATTCTGACAAAAAAAAAATAGAAACAGTTTGTTTTAAAATCGACGAAATACTAGAATACCATAATACCAGATGTATTAATGTCTAATAATTAAGACATTAATAATAGTGAACAAGAAACGATGATTCAGTGAAGTCATGGTAGGCTTTGGAAAAAAGTTGATCATGATATTCTAAGTACATCATGATATTCTGGTATATCGTCGATTTTAAAATAAACTAACTGTTTCTATCTTATTTTTAGGTTAGAATGGGCATAATCAAGAGGGCTACTGATACCGTGTTGTAGAAATAAGGTAATTAAGGGCTTATTTTTTGGTATTTATTATAATTTTGCTAATATCTTCGGTTTGAAAGAAGATATCAAAATGCGGTTTTCACTGACTTTTTAAGCTTTTACTACTCTTTACATTAGCTAAAATTACATATACTATTGCATTTATTTTTTTTGAAAAAAACGCGCAATATTTGTTAAATTGTAAGACAACGCCCCCTAGCGTCTACGTTCAAAACCTTATTATTATTATTGTTATATGATACAATATAGAGTAAGAAACGCTCTTTTAAACGAGCCCTCGCTTTTTGGATTCCGATCATCCAGTCCAGAGTTATTAATATTAAAATAAAAACAGATCGTCGTATACTAACATACCAAATCTCGATTTTATATCTGAGAAAGTAAGAAAAAAATAGGGATGCCCAACTTTTGAGACGCACTCGGTAAATAAACATCTTTATTGTCAAAAAATTTTACAATTTGCATACAAAACAAGTATACAAATTACATTTTCAGTCTTATTGTTTAAAATAAACATTTATAAATGTTTACAATGTCAAAGAATAAAAAAATAAAAATAATATTCAAAAATATTAAAAAATGGTATAGAAAAACGGTATAGAAAAACTTTTAATATACATTCGAATAGTTTAAAATTAGCTCTTTTATGTTCTTTTCTATATTGGTCCTCTCTAACGATTCTGTCATAAAAAATGTCCTTTTGCCTCAAAGGAAATCATTCACCAAAAAAGAAAATATAAAAAAGTTTCAAACAAAATGCAGAGAATTTTTTTACTACGAAATTGGACCGCCTCAAAGGAATTTCATCTAAAGAATATCATTGCTGATAACGATAACGAACTGTTAAAATGTAAATGAAACAAACTTTTATTTGGTAGATTTCCCTAAAAGTTTTTCAATCTGCTTTTCGAGCTAGTTTAAACTAGATGGTTTTAAGTTCATGCTGATTTCGAATATTTTAGGAATTCTATAAAAAAACTTTTCTTATACTCTTAGCCCAGAAAGTAGTAAGAAAACTGTTCAAAGTTTTAAGTATACCCTTAATTAGAAAACTAACTTTTCACTGTAAGGATTCCGAAATAGAAAATACTTACCTACTTTAAAATTTCGAAGAACTAATAAAGGTCTTCGACACATAGGTACCTACCTATTAAATGTGTAAATGCTGAAAGGCCTCCTATCACTGACAGACTTCAATTTCAAGTTAAATTTTTCAGTTTCTTATATCAGAATTAAAAAATCAAAAGTAAACTAAGAAATAATTCAAATGTTTAATAAAATATAAAATTATTATAAATTTATTATTGAAATCTTTATAGTTTTTCGAGAATAAATAACGTATTTGCATATTTATATTTCAGCGTGTATGAAACAAATTCAACTGCCATAATTTAATAGAAAATATTATATGCAGTTAGACTCAATGGTCTAAAAATCGTTCCAGTTTATATATGTATATACTCTGTTTTTTTTTCTCACGTAAGATTTCGACAGACGATAACAGAAGAAAAGCAGATGACGTCCCATACCAATCTATTTATTTTACCAAAAAAAGTTTCTAATAATTTTTAAGTTAACCATGGATGGGGTTTAAATATAAATCCATTATACGTCGTCTCTCTTATTGTGTTTAACCAGTTTTATTGGTTTATTTCAAAAATGATAGATTGTATTTCAATTTTATCGGTTTGACGGAACGATGAACGACAAACGGACGCCGATGTGTATGAACTCACCTTTAGATTTTTGACTCTTGTCAAAGTCTTGCCAAATTATAGGTTATAATTTTGTGTCAACTTTTGTCAAATACCCTGCGTTATGGAAGATGATGCATTTTGATTCGTGTTATTACGTGGGTTTTGTGTCTTTTGAAGTCAAGTGGAGGAAAAATCTAGTGAAAATTAACTGTAGACCCAGAGCACAGTTTATGGTTAATACTCGCTGCCCAGGCAGAAAGTCTTATACACCAATAAAGTTACCATTAATAAAGTTCGTATACCATCTCGTCGTAGATAAGTGCATCTCGAATATGGTAGAAGGACCATACTAAGCACATACTAAAAACTGGAGTAGCTGTAAAATATCGACATCACACGATAGATAAATAATGGATTTTAGTACTGCAGAAAAATAAAAGGTACTGGTTTAAAAAAATTAAGATTAAAGTTAATTAATCAACTTTTAAGGTATAAAATTTGGTAAGTGTTATTATTAATAAAATAGTTTGTTTTATTTATGTTCTTTTATTTATTCCTGTGGAATATTACAAATTTGTATTTGTACATAAGTTATATTGATAAATATAATCATAAATGCTGGAAGATTCACAAAGCTTGAAAGTAAGAATAGGTAGTTCTTTTTTATATTTTTTTGGTATGTGGTGTCTTGTTCTTGTTTGTTTTGTATTAACACATACCGTTTTTTATTAAGTAAAATAACTCGATTACATTTTTTCAGTTTTATACAGTTTTTTTCACATTTTGAAGTAAATACTTGTCAGTCAAATTTTAAATATATTAATTTCCTGCTATGCGTTCCAGTTGTACCAACTTATTTCTTTGTAAAATAAAATAAACTACTTTGAAATGAAATTAAAATGACAGACACATCTATCACTGTCAAGGATCTTCTCGTTGGACAGACTATACCTGAGTAAATTCTACCAAAAAATTAGTCGAAGAGAAATTTTCACCATTGAAACTTTTTTGTATTTTCTTTTTTTTTGTGGATGATTTGCTTTGAGACAAAAGGACATTTTATTAGAAAATAGTTAGCTATGACAAATATACAAAAGAACATAAAAGAGGACGCTAAATTATTTGAACATATATTAAAAGTTTTCTCTACTGGGTGCGTCTCGAAAGTGGCTCACCCCTATATTTTTTTACTTTGTCGTATGTTAGTGTATGACATAAATTAAGATCGATTGAAGTATTCAATTGTTTTTGGTCAGTTCCTGTTTCACCGGAAATGACTACAACTTTTGATTTTTAAATGGCACCATCAAAATATTTCTACTTTATTCGATAGAAAATGACACTCTGACTAGAATAAAAAATCATATGTCAACCTTTAATATTTCCGGATATGGTTTATTTGAAATTGTAACATTTGGTTCATAACGACTATTTGACTCGATTTTCAAGTGTCTAGTATGGATTTTAAAGTGTAGGACAGTGATGTAGTACAGCCTAAATAAAAAATGAGATGTATTAAAAAGAGTTAAAAGTTATATTGATACATTTCTTCAATGCGGTCGGTACGGCCACAAGTAAGTGATTACGAAAAATGTTGCAACTGGGGTTGGAACTTTATTTTTCACAATTAGTTACTCGTTTTACTAAAGCTGTAATAGATTCTTAAACAACTGTCTAACAGAAATGATCATTATTGAATAGCTTAGATAGAATCTTCTTTTATTATTTTATTTCTCGTACGAACCGGCAACGCAGTATGCCGCTTTTTATTTTGCCTCTCTGTCTGGTCGTATATATTTATCTCTGTCGTACGCATTAAAATACAGACCACGGAAATAAAATGACCAGGGCTAGTATATTTGACAGACCATTTTATTCATTAGTTCTTTCAAACAGTACATTTAAAAAACTGGCTAATAAAACAAAAAGCTTAGCTATGAAATTTTTTAAATGGTGTTCTCTTAAACTCTTCGTAATTTAGAAGGGCTAATTTAGTTTACGAGAACTAATAAGGTTTAGTGAATTAGGTAAATAATAACTTTACGAAGGAGATCGAAAACAACTCGTAACTTTAATCTACAATTCCTATACTTATTAAAACAGTAAAGTAACCATTTAAAAAAAATAATATCTTTAGCTATATTTTTAAATAATTGAAACTAAATAATATTGGAAATGTAGCAAGAGTTCTATTTCTGTTGCGCAGAGTAGTTCAACACAACAGTTCAATAGAGGACTTCGACAACAATACCTACACATTTTTTGTCTGATTTCACGAATTATTTCGCGGTCGGAATTTTTAAAATCAACTGAAATGCACCAAGCCTATACCACAGATTAGGTATACTATTTGTATACAGATAAAAATCTTATCCCTAATTCGTAGTACGAAAATTGTTTTTTTATGACGATGAGCAAACGAGTAAAATTTCCTGTGCGCAAAAATAAACTCGCGTAAAATAACAATAAACAGCGTAATAGAGAGATATCGCTAAACCGAATAGCGGGCGTGGACGTTAATAAGACCAGGTGTTATTTCCTTTACGTGAGGTGGTTTAACTCTATTTATAGTTATCGGATCGAAAAGAATTCTGTTCGCGTTGCGTCCGCTATTTAAACTTAACCTAACTTTGAAATTGTTTTGTTTACTAGGTATTTTAAAACTAAAGGGCTAAAGTGCTTATTTCCAGTGCTTTATTGTTCAACGTCTGCCAGTGGGTTTAGGGCCAGTGGGTTAGGCAACAAGCAACAAATTCTCTTAGAACTTAGAAGGGCTAAGTCGTCATCTGCTGTAAACCTAAGCCTCTTTATAGGTTCTTTAATATTGGAAGAGGTGGAATCCATATTTTGAGCCATATTTATTTAATTAAAACTAATTCCAGCTACTTAAATATCAAATTACCGAATAAAACTAAAGTAATAATTCAAAACAATTCAAACATAACCTAAAATAAAAGATCAAAAGATCTCGCCGGCCGGCCCCGGTTGTCAAATACCCGCACATACCCATTTAAGCAATTTTTAAACGTTATTTAGAAATAGCGCTTGGTGTAATTGATCCGCAAATTACGTCAGGCGGTAACGTTATTAGCGGGCGTTGCGTTAAAAATTGACTCGCGCATATCGTAACGATCGTAACCAATCGTAACTGTCAAAATAAGGTACGCGTAAATACTGCATGACGCTATTCGGTTTTCCGATATCTTTCTAATAACTGGGCCGGTCAGGGGCTGTGCACAATTTTAGTGGGCGTGCTATGTGCGCAAACTAGTAACCTAACTAGTGCCCGATTTCGAAAATTGGAACCACGAAAAACAATAAAGAAAAAACAAAGTTTATAATCTGTATAATCTGTGCCTATACGTTCTGGGAAAAAGTATAACAATGATTATAATCCAGTTGTTATACTGTATTACGAGTATAGTTATTATAGCTGTATTATTAAGTAATGTAACTATGTAAGAATTAATCCCAACTTTTGGTCGCACTTAGATAAATCATTCAACAATTTGCAGGAATAATTATTTGTTATTACTTTAAAATATTTTATCGTTTAAATAAGTTTTAGATGTACTTTCTACATTTCACCTAGCAATTAATTTGGTGTAAATACAGCCGTATTACTGAACTAAATTCTAACCAGGATTTTAACAATAACATATAACAGGAATTAATTTGCTCTTAGTCCCACTTGAAACGCTCGATGTTTTATGCAAATATCTTCTATTGAAGTTGAAGTTCTCTTCTCGTCTTCTCAATGGAAACTTAACGGAAACGATATTATAAACTCGTTTTGCAAAATAAAACCGTAACCTAGAAAATTAATGAAGTTCCGAATTCGCCAAAGTTTATTCTTGGAAGAAGTGAGATCGAAAAACTGGGCTTGCTAGTTAAAACAACTTGATGTTATCCTAATCTGGAAGGAAAAGCCAATTTTTCCTTGGGTAATATTATTGGGAAGTTATTAAATAAATTATCTGCTAGAAATTCTGAAAAGAAATGGATTCTTTGCTGGCTCTGACAATAGTTTTATTTATATTTAGTTCATTTGGCTTTTTGCCAATCTGTAATGGAATTATCTAACTGGATGTTTCTATCTTAATGAATATTTGTAAAATATATTTATGTTTCCGGCAAATTTTGAAATTCGACATTGTATAGAATTGCTAGAAATTTTTCCTAGGCACTTCATATAAAACTTGGTGTAGCCTCCCTCACATATTTAGAGACTATCTTTGTAGTTGGGCCCATTGTTGGCTATGCGGGACCAAGTTATCCTAATTTCTTAATATCATGATCCCATCTCAGGTTCGGTCTTCTTCTAAGTCTCTTAATTCTTAATTCATCGTGGGTACTATGTTGTAATTTTTGTGGTCCATCTGTTGTCCGTTCCTCCTGCCAGGTGTCCTGCCCATTTCCATTGCCATTTGAGGGATTTGACTCTGTGGATGACATCTATTACCTGGGTCTTTGGTCGTATCCACTCTATTCTTTTACGGCCTCTCTTGGATATTAGTGCTGTACGGATCCGAGTTTTTAAACGGATCGGGGATCCTTTAAAAAAATCCGGATCCGGATTTATCCGTATCCGGATTTGAATATGCGATTCGGATCTAGATCCGAGATTCGGATCTGAGATTCAGATCTAAGATTCGGATCTGAGATTCGGATCTTAAAATCGCATCTGAAATCCGAATCTCAAATTCGGATCCCATACCCCGGTTATGATAATTTCGAGGGTAATTTATAAATTATGCACTGAAAAAAGGATCTCTCAGTCGAAATGAATATGACTTTGACCCAAAAGATTGGCGCTTTTCAATAGGGCCAAAAACAACGTTTCTTTGCCCAAAAAAAGCATTAACTATCTTTTCATAAGCTTTAAAAAAATTACTTTAGAGAATAGAATAATCTATCTGTCAAAAGCATTTCACTCTTGACCCAAAATGAATATGCAAAGTTCTTGCTACAAGAACAATAGTCTCTTTGATTCATGCAAAAATTCTTGAATGAAAAGGGACATTTCTTGATTAAAGAGACACTTTTCTTAAACCAATAGCGAATAATATTGACTCAACTAAAATTTATTTTGATCTAAGAGAAGTCTATACATCATATACAGGCATATTACGAGGTATATTATTTTCTGATAAATTTAGGTTTTCCTGGTATTTACTTACTACAGAGTAGTAAGAAAAGTGATATTATTATTATGTTATATTATTTATTCTTGCAGTGCAGCGGCGGAAAACCCATAAGGATTTTTTTTGGATAAAGTGATAATATTTTTTATTATCACTTTATAATTATATAATTTTATAATACTTTTTATTTCTCGATAGTAGTTATTTCTGCTTCTTCACTCCTTGGTATTTTTTGGGGTAGTTCATCACTCTACAAATTACAAAAAAAATGTTACATCAGGATTAATCAAAGTAAAGCAAATAAATTATTAAAATTATAAGTTTTGGTAACATTTTGAATTTTTTAATATGACTTGAAATTCTAAAATTTTTGTATTTATTTGCATAACAAAATTGATACCTATATTCTTATTCTATCTAGAGTCACGCATGCATTATCTAAACAGGTGCATTATCTGAATGTCTCTTACCTTCAAATATAGCAAATAAATGCTCTAATTTCCATTTTTTGAGAAACTCCTTTAAAGAATCCATATATCCTAAAATTTGTCCATAAAAAATGACAAATGCATGTTAATAACGATCACTAATTTGTTATACGATGTGCGTTTAAAAAGCAAATTATGCTAAATTCCAAGTGGAAAATTCCAAGCAACAAAACGCGTACGTACTATGATGTGTGACCTATGAAATGCGACGTACGACTGATCGGACTGCCGACTGATTGTATACCGTCCTTCGTCATCGTCTTTGCGTGTCGTTATTATTTTTCATGAAAAGAGTATTTAGCTATTGGAAAAATGGCCATGTTTCTTGAATGAAGTACTTCCTAGCGTATTTTTCTTTTTATCTTAAAACAAAGTAACTTGCACTTGGTTGAATGAAAATAGATTCAAGAGCAATTTTCGAATTTTTCAAGAGAACCAGTTTTCTTGAGTTAAGAGAGTTTTTCTTCAAGCAAAATATTTTCTTTTACGCTAAAATAAATTTTCTTGCCACTAATTTTTTTTTTTCAAGAACAATGACGACTTTAGTTCAAGTCTATCTTTTTTATCAGTGTGGGCATAAAAAAGTAGTTTAATTTGCAGCACAAGATATTTAATTTTCAAACAAAACAAAAAAATACAACCAAGTATGCGGATGCGGCATGCGCATGTTATGCATGGAACGACGACTGGCAACAGTGGCAACAGTGAATACAAATACGACGATCTGGATCCAGATCCTAAATCCGGACTTAAACCCGGATCTTAAATCGGGGTCTTAAATCCGGATCTTAAATCCGAATATTTATACCCGGATCGATCCGTTTCCGGATTGTACACTTTAAAAAATCCGGATCAGATCCGGATCTGATCCGGATTGAAAAAGGATCCGGATCTGATATACAGCACTATTGGATATTCCCTGCATATTTCGTTCCATTCAGCGTTGTGCAGTTTCCTTATGATGTCCGTTTTAAGTGTCCAGGTTTCGCAAGTACTAGCAGCCATAATCTGGCTGCTAGTACATATTGGTCGAATGTTTCCTATAATACTTAAAATTATTATCTTTTAAATGGCTTTACTGGAGAAACCAAAAGGTTTAGGTATAGGAACATGATATATCGTTGAAAAGCAATTTTATTTGTGTTCCATTTTTTTAAATTTAGTATTGAATTTAAGATAACAACAATTTGAGCGATTTTATAACAAACTGAATTTTTTTTTGGTCTCCCTGTTTGATATCCAATCGGTTGATTTAAGGTGGCTACACACACTATACTGCAAGCTTGACAAGCATGCATGAACAATCTCTGCACAAGCAAATTGTAGCGTCTGTAGGGAAAATTTGCGCAAGCATTTTAATTGTGCAAGCCGCTTGATGATTCACTGAATTTGAATCATGCAAGCTTGGACAAGCCATGCTTGCGCAAGCGAAACGGTACGTGTGTACTACATCTATTCAGCTTGTACAAACAATTAGTTCAGTCCGTGATCGTAAATGACCTGTACGTCGCGTCGCTATCATGTCTAGCGATCTGAAAAGGAGCAATCGAGGACTATTGGAAAATTTTATTCGCACATACGAAAATCAGCCGTGTCTTTGGCGAATTATATCACCGGAATATCACCGGAATATAATCATGATGTACAAAGAAGGATGCAGCATACAAAATTTTACTGAATAAGTATAGATTAATTGACAGCCAAGCCGATAAGGATGCTGTTATTAAAAAGATTCGCGGACTTCCTTCTTCTTTTTCTTCGGACCTCCTTCTTCTTTTTCGCGGCATAAACTGAAGTTTGTTCAAGCATGCATGTACCGTGTGGCGGCGAAGGTAAATTGTGCATGGCTTGTACAAAAAGATTGTTTATGCATGCTTGTCAAGCTTGCAGTAGTGTGTGTAGCCACCTTTAGACAGATCGAATATGTCGACTTTCATTAACCTCTAAACCAATTTTCAGTTTACCATATGCTAATTTTATGATTTAAACAATATTCATGCTTGCTTCATCCACGTTACCGTAGATGGAGCTAAGAAGGCTTAGGTAGGGTATATATAAATAAACAAAATACGAGTTGCAGAAAAAGGGACCAAAAAACCTATATGCTTATTCTCTGCATTAAGTTCATCAGACTGAAGGGAACAGCCATTCGACGACCGGTTTCGGAGGTTTTTCTCCATCGTCAGGCCGACTTTGCTGTAACCCTCGATCTGACGATCTGACCAACGAAAAGCAGAGAATAGCATTTGAGTACAAAACGTAATACTATGGCGAGAGTGCTAGACGCTCTACGCCATCTAGCGGCAGCTGTGACAATCACAGATCGTACCGCCAAAATTAAAACCAGCGGCCTACTGGACAAACATGCTTACTTCATCCACGTTACCGTAGATGGAGCTAAGAAGGCTTAGGTAGGGTATATATAAATAAACAAAATACGAGTAGCAGAAAAGGGGGGGGGTTAAAACCAGCGGCCTACTGGATACTTTATTTCATAGCCATCGCTGACGCCGTTTTTTCTCGATTATACGGTATAATAGAAACATTATCAGATATGAAAGTAGTTTCGAAAAATGTAATAATATACCAGGTGTTCCATTTAAAATAACAAAGACGCTACCACTTTTAGTATGAAGCGGCAGCACTGTATTGCGGACAATAATTTAGACAGATGGAGCAAAGCGTTTTATGCAAAAATCTACCGGTTCTACATAAACGTATCATTGCCGTAAATCACCCTGTATTAAATATCTTATAATATTCACGGTAATTTTTAGCCTAAAAACTACTGAAAAAATACAATAATTTTGAAAGAAAATATAGAGTACCCATAAATATAGTCGGGTCTTTATAATAATCAACAGAAATCTCAATTTAGGCGACAAATTAATATAATCCGTCCAATTAATTTTAAAAATGTGTTAATATTTTTCATCCGTTTACTTAATAAAGGCAAAACTTCTTAATTAAGGTTATTACTGCAAATTTCTCTTCGCCTATCGTTAACGAGGGAGTTTAGCTTTAATATAAAATATTAAAAGACAAAATGGTGACAAAACTACACGGGTTTAAACGGAACTATGTACACAGATGGCGCGTCGGTATAATTTTAGACGTCAAAGTAAAACGGCGGTGTATGTGTTGAGAGCTTCATGTAGTAGGTAATGCAAATTCCTCGAAAAATTATTTTTCATCAAGGGATGCTGCATCACACAGCAGTGCAGACATAACATATAGATATTTATAAAAAAAATGTGTTTGGACTGTGTGCGCATATTTCAAGTGAAACTTCCTAGTGACAGCTATTAAATTGGAAGATTTGAAGGATATGTTTTAAAAAATGACATATAATGATGTTTTAATATAAATGCATAAATGTATAAATGTATTTTTTCAATTTATTTCTGTAATCTGTACCGGGTGTTCCACTAAGAATAGCTCTCGGCTGTTAGTCCGTCGGATCAAACGCGAAAAGCCTTCTAGTTTTGGAGCTAAAAAAACTAAGGTATAACCAAATGGGACCTTCTGAATTTGAAAGAGCGTGTATTCTTACATTAAAATGGAAATTGACGACTCTCTCCATTGGTCGAGACCAAAGATATAGGTAAAAAACTGAGGTAAAAAACTGAAAAAAATGGAATTTTTTAATTTTTAGTTTGAAAAAATCATAACTTTTTTTGTAATGAAGCTAAAACAACCTTTTTTTTAGTTTTATTCCATATTTAATTTCCTTTCCTCTGGTATATACTTTGTTTAAGAAAAATTGTAAAATATATTAGAAAAACAGTAATATTAAAAAAAAACAACAAAGTGGTAAAAAAATTTTAAACTCACCTCGCCATAACTCTTTTATGCAAGGAGCTATTTAAATGTTTTTTTTTTCAAAAACTGCGCAATTTAATGGGCTTCATTTTGTCTCAATTAACATGTGGTCTATTATTAAAAATAAAGACTGTAGCGGCTCCTAAACGTTGTGATGCGTGTCTCTGCGGCAGGGTACGGCGGCGGAATTTTCCACCCGATCGCGTCGCTGCAAGTCTCTGAATACGGGCTCTGCGGTCATTTTGCCATTATTTTGTTACAACATCAACATGCAGTTTGCAGTAAGGGTGAATCGCAAGTGTTGTCTTAAAATGCATAGTTTGTTCTTTATAATAATTGTTGAAATTTTGGTGGTGGTTCTTTAAAGTAGTTGGTGATGGATAGATAGACAATTACTATTAGTTTATTAAACCAATTTTTAAGTCATTTTTAATATAGCTTACTAACAGCAGCGGTAGGTAAGTGATTTTATTTAATTATGGTAGAGGTGCGATAAAGTTTACAAAAAAGAAGTTTTGTCAAACTGTTATATATTACTGAACAATTTCTTATTTTATTTTCTATAGAATAGGGCTATGGTTAGTGATATTTTTGCGATAAATAGTATTATTTTGCCCTTTTTTTACTGATTGGTAGCATCATAGCGTTACTAATTAGTTTTATTTTTTAATATGCCATCGTAAAAATCTAATTTTCCAAATATCCACATTTTTTTGACGGATATTGAAGAAATACAACAGAACCTTATTGTACCTTTACATATTTCATAGTATTATTTAAAAGTAGGTATACAGTGGTGTCCGAAAAGTATGGAATATTGCAAATAATTCCTAAACCAATTTTTTTACACAAAATCGCCCAAACATGTCGATTTTTATTTTTTGTTGCGCATTTTTTCCAATAATTTTTTTATACAAGGTGTCTCAAAAAATATATGAGATCAAAGTATATTTTTTTAAATAGAAAGCTGGCTTGAGTAATACATCATTTTAAAGGTCTTTTTATTCCCAAATTCAACCTCCGATTATAACTCGATCCACCTTTGTATACCTATCTATTTAAAATAATTATACTTTAATGTTTTCAATTGTAATACCCTTTATAAATTGTTTTATTGGAAAAAATGTGCAACTAAGAATAAAAATCGACGTCTCCGAGCGATTTTGTGTAAAAAAATTGGTTTAGGAATTATTTTCAATATTCTATACTTTACGAACACACTAGGTATATAATGCTTACTCCTAGGTTTGTATTGTAGATAAGTTATAAAAGAACCTGTTTCAAAAATGGAACGCAAAACATGTTTAATTTGTCTGGAAACTGAGACTATGCAAAATGTAATGGTAAAAAAACTGTTTCTGGTTTTCAAACTATTTTAAAATGCGCAAACGAAAGAAATGACAATATCTCGAAAACAGTTTTCCAATTAAAAAATGATTTACTTGCCCACCCTACTAGATACCCATTCCATATTTCTTGCAGAAAATCGTTTTGCAGCAAAAATAACATAATGAATGCCAATAAGGAAACAAGCTAAGAACCTTCATGCAGTTTTCAAAGATCAAATGATCAATTTAATATTAAGAAAAATTGTTTGATTTGTGGCAAATCAGGCACAATAAAGAAAAAACCTTTAATTTCCATTTGCACTGGTACAGGTAGCAGAACTAGGAAAAAGATATTCGATGCTGCTACGTTAAGAAAAGATGATGAAATGCAAGGCAGATTACAGTTTCATGAAGATTTATTTGCAGCTGATGCCAAATATCACAAAATCTGGTACTCAAAATATGTCAGCACAAGAAATATAAAATCTGTATTAAACAGACGAGCAAGAGAAAAAGATGTCTCTATCTTCAGAAAACACAAGTGAATTTTCAACATCTGGAAAACTGTTAATGAAAAATGCTAACAACTTCAACTATTTCAAATAATAAAGGCATTTTGAAAAAACAATTAAAAGATAAAAAACGCTGATAAGACTATCAAAATGTTGATCTAATAACAATTTGACGTTTATACTATTGCGTCAAAAGCAACTTTTATCCAAAGCCTACCATGACTTCACTGAATCATCGTTTCTTGTTCACTGTTATTAATATCTTAATTATTAGATATTAATACCTCTGGTATTATGGTATTCTGGTATTTCGTCGATTTTAAAATAAACTAACTGTTTCTATCTTATTTTTTTGTTAGAATGGGCATAATTAAGAGGCTACTGATACCGTGTTGTAAAAATATGGTAATTAGGGGCTTATTATTTTTTGGTATTTATTATAATTTTGCTAATATCTTCGGTTTGAAAGAAGATATCAAGATGCGGTTTTCGCTGACTTTTTAAGCTTTTAGTACTCTTGACTATCAGCTAAAATTACATATACTATTGCGTTTAATTTTTTTGAAAAAACGCGCAATGTTTGTTAAATTGTAAGACAACGCCCCCTAGCGTCTACGTTCAAAAGCTTATTATTATTATTTATATGGTACAATATAGAGTAAGAAACGCTCTTTTAAACGAGCCCTCGCTTGTTGGATGCCAATCATCCAGTCCAGAGTTATTAATATTTAAATAAAAACAGATCTAACCTTCCCCCACCACTTTATTTTGGTAGATAGGGGAAAATGGCTTTAACAAAAAATATTCAAAATTTACTGGAAATTATGAAGCTATTACTTATAGTACACCTTATTTAAGCAAAATTGTGTAAAAAATCCATGTTCTTATTTTTTGTTGCAGTTGCGCCCCCTAGCGGTCGTTCTACAAACTTGAAAATAATTTCCAGCAATTTCCCATAGCCTTTTTAGTTACAAATATTTTTTTTCGCAGTCCCTACGGCTAATACTTTCCGAGATACAGCCGAGAGCTATTCTTAGTGGGACACCCTGTACATTTTCTGTTTCCTCAATAGCCTACAAATTTTGTGGACTACCACCTCAAATACACACTTTCATGCAAATGCCTAATAATTTTAAAGAAATTTTGAATCTAACTTTCCCGTTCAAAATATTCTAATAAAGTTGCGATGGGTTCTTTGCAACGGCTATTTAGTTATCTTGTACATTTCGCACTAAAATAATATGTTCTAAAATGAACAATGTTCGACTGCAAGGTCTGCTAGTAAAAATTTTTAAGTATCACAGCACAATTCATTTAAACCAAAAACTCGTAATACTAAACTAAATAAGTGTCAAAACGAATAACAATGTCAGGAAATGAATAAATAAATGTGGAAACTTGAAATTTTTTACAGCAGAGCTATCACCTGAATCCCCACCGCGAAATTTAAACTCCAGTTAGTCAGCAAGGCGCCGAATATGTCAATGGTTGGTAACAGTGAATTTAAAAATCGCGCCTTCGATTACGTGACTAAAAGTTTAATTATTGGTATCGGTTATATACAGGGTGAGTCTTAAATAAGTGAAAATATTTTCAGGACTGGTATAAATTTCGATAAAAGAATCATATTACCGTTTTTCAAATAGGTCCAAAATCACCGAGCTATTTTACTTTGCAAATTTCCAAAAAAATATTTTTTACTTACTGGATCTTTTCTGGGTTTTCCTTCTTGTAATTTAATCTACTATCTACGTAGCCACATTATCAAGAAATTATGTTTTTAACTAAAAACTAAAAAAAATCCAAAACATTTTTTAAAAAATTCCAAATTTTCAAAGTTTTTCTATCGCGAAAAAATCTCATAATGGTTTCTGGGGTTGAAATATACAACCCCTACAAATATTTGCACTTATTTAAGACCCACCTTGTATAACTAACATTAGAAACTATACCCTTATTCAAGAATTCTGCGATACTTTTCCAAAACTACACTTTCATAATATATTATCTTCGAAAAGCATAAAAAAGTCGTGAAATATTATTCGATAATGCTTGACACCTGAGGTCTCGGTATCTGAACATATAAAAATTGAGTAGGGCTGACGGCCAGTAGCATCTCGAAGCATCGGAGGTGTGGAAAAACCTCCTCAGGGAATAATGCAAGACCAGTTTTAAGAAAAAGTGGATTTTACGTCTGCAAAAAGCTTACAATATCGCTTAGGAGATAAATGGGTTTTCTATTTTATTTCCTTAAGGAGAAATAAATTGAATACAGAAAAAATTACGGGATTTTGTCTGTTATATCGTTGTATATGTTGTTTGTGTATAACATAGACACTCAATAGAAGTACCAGACATTTAAAGTACAGGTTTCTAATTTATATATGAAGATAACATGGCAGCCCTCTTTGACAACATCTATGTTGACTAACATCTATGGTCCAGTTGATAAGATGTTGGTGATGAAGTTATTTTATATTCTCTTGGTAAAAATCGCTTGGAGTAATGGTTCTCGAAATATTTGGAATCGAAATTATCAATACCTGTCATCATTGACATAAATAAAATTAATTATGTTGATTAAATGTAGCTATTAAACTGAAATAATAAATTTGAAACATTTTTGTGTCAAAAGTTCAGCAGAAACTGTTTGATCATCGTTTTTTATCATTAATTTAAAAAAATAAACATATCCCAAATTTATTATTTCAGTCAAATAACTACCTATCTACTCAACGTGTTTATTTTATGTCAATAATGACATGTATTATTGACTATTTCCATTCCAAATATCTTGAAAACGGTTGCTCGTAGCGATTTTTACCAAGAGACATTTTTTACGTAAAAAGTCCCGGAAATTTTTTACTCAGAAGTTTTATACAGGTACTGATGAAAAGTTATTACCTTTCAAAACAGTTAAAACATATGTAGATGGCGCCCCCTACAAATAGGAGTCATATCGATATCAAAATCCCAAACTTCTCATGTCAAAAAACTCCCAGACACCAATTTTCATCCAAATATTGACGTTACTTCCGAAAATATTTGGAAAAAATCGAAGTAAAAATGAATCTTCTACACCCTATATCTCTGAAACTAAGCATTTTAGGACATACATTTATACGAACTTTTTTACTTATTTTTGTCTGCAAAATATGCTGTCGAAGTTTCCGAAATACAGTTCGGACCACCCTGTATTGTATTTTTAGTAACAGTTGATTAGTAGTCTATAATATTTTTACTATATTATAATTGATTTATTGTTAAATAAAAAATAGGCTCTATGCTCTTGTTATGTTTAATTAATTATGTTAATGTTTAAAATTATTTTATTTTTGTTTTGATTATGTTACACTTCCATATTTATTATTTTATATTTCAGAAGGAATAATTGGGCTTGAATAACCGTTTTAGTTAGCGTTAATAAGTAACGGAACGCTAAAATTATGTTATGTCTAAACTCTCCATTAGTTTCTTCCGGAGCACCAGGTGGCTCTAAATTATTTGTTTTTTTTTCAGTGTGCCATTTATCTCTAGTACGTGACATTAGTCAATGTTAGAGACTCACAAACAACGCAGTTCTCAAGATTTCATTCATAAATATTTATTTATCTAACTATCGATGTATTTGAGCAGGTTGTGTAGGTGTATTTCTTTATTTTTAGTCTCCTAGTCTGTTCCCTTATTTTAAATGTCAGACATTCAGAACGTCAAAATTAGTGGGAGTAGAAAGTACTGAAATACAATTAAGATTTTTGGCGTTTGAAGAGGGATGAGAACTCGTAAACGAACTTCGGAAAATTCTATTATGCCGAAAATTCTATTATGGCGAGGTATATGTAGAAAACAGTGGATATTGGAACACTTCGACTGTTGAGGCAAATGAGTTTTCTCATTTGCTTCATGACGATCACTAACAAGCGGATGCGAGGAGTGATCGTGGAAACGGATAGACCTTCACGTGACGCCCTATAGGGTCAAAAATATAGGGAGTGTTGCGTCGAAAGGCGCGTCCAGATTGCTCGTGATCCTGCTCGCGCTCTTGCTTCTGATTGAGCTTGCGTTGCTTGCGCTTCCTGTTTGTCCTGTTTCTCAAGATCTTTCGGTTCGCAAGCAACGGCTTCTACATTGTAATGTAGCGCTTGCGTTCGTGCTGATCGGACATGGATGATACCGAAGTATTTTTAATAGCGGCTGGTAGTGCGATCATTATTGCAAAATTCGTCCAGTTAACAATCCGTAGAAGACAGTGTGGAACTGAAAGCGACAGTGTTGCCATATTAAAATGCATAATATTTGTAATACGTTTGACGAAAATATCTTTGGATGAAAAATCCGCGTTTATGTATCGAAAATTTATCCGTGTTAAACATAGAATAAACAACAAAAATAAAAATTCTGTTATAGGTGTTGAATTGAATATTTCGTATGATCAAAAAAAGTTATTTTAAGTAAGTAAGTTTAAAGTTAAGTAAATTAAATTAAAATTAAGTTGGTTAGTAAAATTTGCGATCCTGAATGCTGATTACGAGCAACCAATCAACAAATTTCGCGATATCGTCTGCTGTTTAAAAGAGGAAGTAAGGCAGTTAAAATTTGGAATCACGTATGCTATTTACTAGACGGATTTGCGATATTGTATGCTGTTTACGCGGCATCGTTCGGCCTAGAACCGAATCGTAATCATGGACGTTGTTTACAAATATGCGGCCCATATCCTTATACATACTATAAACAATATCCAGACAGGGATATTTTCCAATAAAAAAATAGATTTTTAATTATTTTTTTGTTCAATATTCTTTACGGTTTAGGATAAAACATTGGAGACATCTAATGTCGTAAAGTATTAAGTACTTGACGACATTGGACTAGTCGGCCAAAAAGACGATTAAAGTAGGTCATTCGATTTAATAGCGGGAAAAAAGTAGCGCGCTTGCAGCTTCCGGGAAATTTATTCATGCAGAATTCTAATTTCCACTAGGTGGACTGCTTCCGTTTGTCGTTTTCCTGTTGGCCGTCGGTGGGCACGATGAAAATTAACAATTAAAATGTGGCAAGATCATAAAAAAGTGACCTGATACCTGACTAATATATTTTGCGGAAAAGCTGAAACTAAAGAGAGATAGAAAATTTATGGTAGTACAATATATTCCAATTATCCTTATTTCCATAGCTCAGATCTAATTATTTTTATCTTCAGTATGTTGGATGACTGTGGCCTATTAAAACGTTACAGCAATTACAAGAAATGCTGAATACATGTACCTGGGCATCAAGGCTTTGGGCCTTAAGCTGAACATCGATAAACTAAAATCATGTGAACTCACCCGGAAAATCATAACAGTGCTATAAATATCGGAGAAGAACTATTGGAATATGTAGCGCAATTCAATTACCTCTAGTAGTTTGATTTCGGGAAAGACCAATATCGACTCTGAAATTTCGCACAGAATTAGCAGCACATCAAGAACATTCTGAAATTAAAAAGACCGATTTTCTACAATCATGCCTTGAGTACAAAAACCAAACTTGCAGTGTACCGAGCAATAATAATACCCAATTCATGTTATATGGAAGCGAAACTGGGTGCCGTACCGCCGGCACATAAACGCTTCATATACTTCTTTTACCCATCTGGCAACACGGCGTTGAATAAGCTGAAAAGAACTTAATAGCCGGTTATCACCAGCGGATCTCAAAATGTTGCCATTATTTTTAAATTAGTTCAAAAAAAATTAATTCAAAAGTTAAATAACTCGCTTATTTTCAATTTATTTGCTGTATTTAATAGGTAAAGAGAAAATATGTTTTTTTTTGGCCAGATCTACCACCATTTAAAATATTTGCAAATTTATTTCTGTATATGAAGAAGAGATTAAAATAAATAAATCACCTCATGTAAAATATAAACCACTGTTAAATATTTTCTAAATATTTTTTGTCTACGTCAGTGAGTTAAGAAGCTCTTAACTCACGCATTTTGAGTGAGTTGATAGCTTCTTAACTCACGCATTTTCATTACCGTACTCCTTGCTTAGATGACTACCAAAGAGAAAAAATAAGTTGAAAACATTTGTTTTGTATTCAAATTGGAAAATATGTTATGAGTACCTTTTCATTTCCATAGTTTTTCATACTTGGTAGTATTATTTTCATATTTCTGTTTCTGCTGGAAGCAATCCAGGAATGGCTCTGAATGCCTCTTCTCCAATGTGAGAGGGAATACTTTCCGAATCGCTTATCTTTTTAAACTTATGACATCGCATTATTATTCACTGTCACGTTATTGACATTGCCAGCGCTGGTGTTATTTGAACAAAGGTATTACGGTATCTAACTGATCTTTAGGATAGGTTGCGTAGTTTTAGGATAGGTTGCATATAGTGTTAAGTACAACAATTTTAAAATCATTGTGTGTTTCTATAGTTAGACGTGTAGATAAAATATTATAAAATAATAGACGCGAATAGTTAACTCCATTAAGATACTTGTGTGGTTACAACTTTCACACGCGTATCTTAATGATGCTATTAACTCACTTGTATCGTAAATATCTATAAAAGAATCATAAAAAACAGGATAATCATTAAAAAAAACAAAAAACTGTGGAAAAAATGACCTATAGGACGAAAATTTAAATTTATTCCTACCGTGCAACTCAACTTGTTAGCATACGCTATACTTAAAATTCGACAGGCAACCGTCTTAACCCTTGGAGAAATCATATAGTTCTTTGGGATACACAGAATTTCTGTATTGATTTCCACAAATGTATATTGAAAACGTGTTCTTATAAAATTGTTTAGAGAATGTCTGTAGGGTTGCTACGGATTTTACGCCGTATGATATTTTTTTTTAATTTGATGTACACTCGGTTACTTTATTTAAAAAATTGTGGGTGCAACAGTGTGCACTATGTGCGCATAATGAAGTGAAACTTCTTACTAACAGCTATGCAATGGAAGGATTGAAGGACATGTTTGAAAAAAAAAAAATTTGAAATGTTGAAAAAGTTATAAATTAAAAATTAATAAATAATTTCATCAATTTCACAAAAAGGTATAGTCGGATTAATATGGGAAATCTGGCCCCGCGGCTTTTTTGACTCGCACTCAGGGGTGTCGAATCAAAATAATTCACCTAAATTTTTAGCTCTTTAACTTAAACGGTTTTCGAGACGATGAGCAAACGAGTAAATTTTTTTGTGCGCAAATATAAACTCCCCTTTAAACAGCGTAATAACTGGGCCGGTCACAAGGCCGGTCAGGCGCTGTGCACAATTTTAGAGGCCATAAGTAGGCGTGCTTGTGCGCAAACTAGTAACCTAACTAACTAGTGCGCGACTCCAAAAATTGGAACCACCCTTTTGACTATAAGTTTATAACTATATAATCTGTGATTTTATTTTACTTTATAGTAAAATTCAAAATGCAGAATTAATGATGATTTTTTTCTAATTTTTTTTTTTTTTTTTTTAAAAAATAATATGATCTTGATTCTTAAACGAAAAGCCGATTTTATGAAGAAAGAAAATGAAATCTTCATTTTATTAATCTTTGTGAAATATGCCACTCACTAAAAATCATCAGAAAATGTCTTTTATACTTCTTTACACCCAGGATTTTTTAGAATTTTTGAAGTGGTAATAATGAAAAAAATTAAAAATCATTTTTTTTCTAAAATCCTCTGTTTTAACTGCTACAACTTATATTTTTGTTTAGTTTAAAAAGTGAGTGTATTATTTTTCGTTAAAAAATACATCCTTACCAGAAATAAACATGAAGATTATGATAAAAAAATGAGTCCGAGAAGATTTTAGAAAAAATGAGTTTTTTATTTTTTTAAAAAAAAAAAAAAAAAAATAATGAGTAAAAATACATTTACGAAGTTTTTTTCCGTAACAAAGGCCTCTTGGTAAAAGTTAAGCTATGAATAATGGTTCTCGAGATTGAAACTGAAATTATCAATACCCTTTCATCATTGACATAAATTAAACATGTTGGAAACATTAGACTGACACCATAAATTTGAAATGATTTTGTGCCAAAAGTTCAACAGAAACTGTTTTATCATCATTTTTTCGAAGAAAATTTATAATTAACTTAAAAAAATAAAAGTTATCAAATTTGTCATTCAGTTAGTTAGTCAATAATAGAAGTGTCTAGCCCCAGCAGGCAACTATTAAGCCTGACCAATCAGGCTGGTTAGCGTGATTATTTTGAGGGTGTTAATTAATTTGTGTTTGGTCAAAAATTCTAATGTGATTGGTCGGGCTTAATAGGTGCCTGCTGGGGCTGGACACAAGTGTCAATAATAGACATGTATTCACTATTACCTGTTTTAGATATCTTGAGAATGGTTGCTCGTAGCGATTCTTAAAAGAAATATTTTTTTACGTAAGAAATGACGGAAATGTATATTTCTTCACTTGTATAACAGGTTCAGACGAAAAGTTATTAGTCTTCAAAACAGGTTAAATCACATGTAGGTGACGCCCCATAAATAGGAGTAATATTGATATCAAAATCAAATTACTCAGCTCATGTCAGAAAACTCCCAGACCAATTTTACCGAAATATTGTTACTTCCAGAAATTATTTAGGAAAATTGAAATAAAAATGAAATTTTCTACACTCCGTAACTCCGGAACTAAGCGTTTTACGACATACACGAGGAACTTTTTGACTTATTTTTATCTGTGGCAGGATGTGCTGCCGAGTTTCCGGAATACAGTTCCGACCACCCTGTATTTGAAGTCAATTTGATCAAACCAGAAAATAATTAGTACTGCCCTATAAAGGGATAAAAGAGAGTAAGATTAATTGAAGGAAATCACTAAAACTGCAAGGAATGAAATTGATTCCCATTCCGAACGAACACACGAGCAATTAAATGGAACAAACTATGAAATAAGGCCGAGTCGATGGAATATCTAACGGAGCGTTCTGGCAGTCTATCGAAGGCAATTCCTAATCTACTTAGTAAACTGTTCTAATTATATTCCTAGGAAACGACCTATTACTGACCAACGTCACGTCCCCGTGAAACATCATATGCTCAGCTTATCACGACTTTAACGCCGGTCGGCCATTTTGCAACAACGTTCTCGTCTACCTGTCGGTCATTAAAGTTAAATTGGGCGAAGAAGATACGAGGAAATGTCGTCAGCAGAGTATGACACAGCCTAAAGTAGTAACGTAAACGCTGAAGCTGAAAATGTGTGTGTGTGGTGAAAATTAAACGACGTTCATGCGACGAGATGCTGAAATTTATGGTTTTAATGTTTACATTTCACAAAAAAATAATGATATTTTTTATTTTTCTTTAGCTCATTATGCAGTTATGGTGGCTGTATTATAGGTTTCCGGAACCGGAGAGCTGTTTTTCGGAACCGGAAATTTTGCTACCGCGTCTCTTAGGAATCGGAATTTTCCGATTTTTTCGGTACTTTCGGTACTGACTAATTTTTTGTTCTACTAGTTCATCAACAAGAAAGCAAGGGATGAGCAATACGTAACTGAACGAAGAG
>NW_022146199.1:0-45530 GCF_002938485.1 Sitophilus oryzae | reverse complement strand
ATTTAAGTATACGTGACTGTATAGAAGTTGAGAGGCGTTCTGTGATGTTCAATTCTTGGATTATGGATTCATTAGTTTGCCGGGCAGTCCAGGGAATTCTGAGCATTCGTCGCCAACAGTACATCTCAGTTGCGTCAATTTTTTCATTTCTGACTGACTCATCGTCCAGGACTCGGAGCCATACATTAATATATTAAATATTAGGCAGTGAAGAAGCCTAACACAAGTAAAGAAAAAAGTATAATTAACTTAAATTTCACATCAAACAACATAAACCAACTTAACTAATTTAGAAAAAGCGCTAAAACATTGATTTAAAATGCAAATATCTATTAAAACATAACATAATAGCATCATTACTTATTTAGAAAATTTCGACTGCTAGAAAGTATCAAATGATCACGTAACAAAAAAAAAGTTTTTTTTTTTGATTATTGTTACCAAAAAGAACTGAACCTTAATTGGTAGCATTAATTAGAGTTCATCCTCTGACAACAGTTCTTCCTCCGATGGTACACACCCCTCCACGGTTGGAGTTTGGCCCTCCGTGCCACCCTTCACAGTTTTTCCAGAGGAGCTTGCCCCCGGCTGAGGAACCCGTGAGGTGGAGCCTGGAGGATCTGTCTCCACCATTTTCTCCACCTCTTTAGCTTGGTCTCTCCTTAGACCTGGTGTTGTCCCGTATATATAATAGAGGATATGTCCTCTTTCTCTATTGCCTCTTTTGATTTGAGGTCAATTCCTATTGCGGGGACCTATTCATACTAAATAATAAAATAACATATTCAAACTTCAATAATTGCTGATAAACATTATAGAAACTTCAAAAAACCTTAAGAAGTAAGAACAGTAAGAGATAGCATCACTATTTATTTAGAAGAGTTTGATTTCTACCGCTAGAAAGTATCAAGAGTCATTCGCACGAAAAAGATATGTTTTAATCATATTATTATTACCAAGTCCCGAAAGTACCGGAAGAATCGAGAATTAATAACATCGAGTCCCGGTTCGTTGTCTGAACCCCACATATCATGTTCTGAAGCTAAATTTTTCCTTAAAAAACTACTACTTAAATAAACAAAGATTCTAATGAAAAATGTCTAAACCTCTGTGGCGAATCTAGAAATTTCCCAAAAGTTGGCACCACTGTTACTGAAACATAACTAGTGAGCTTTTAGAAATTTAATTACAGTTTTCGTCCGATTAAAAATAATTGTAATAATTGATAATGTTCCAATACAGTTTAGACTCCAAATTGACCAATAATTCTTTTCATTAATTTGAGAAATATGTTTTTTATAGCTCATGGCATGTTTCGTTGGTCGTCTCGACTCGTTGAGTTAGACCTAATGTAATTTTAGATTTCGAATTATCCGAAATCTCGGTGCGCAAAATAAATCAGTGAATCGTTAAGTTATTCTCTGATTGGCAACAACCTTCTCGAAATGAATAATCATTTCATCTAGTTACGCGATATCGTTTTCCGCAGAGTTGCTGTTTATCTCTCGATGATGCATATTTGCGGTTTTGTCAATATGTATCGTTGATAAAATTACTAAGTACTGAAAATGTAATAAATCCTCCAAAACGGGGTTTAATTATGAACGAATCCGATATTTGATATTCTCCACGAACAAAATGCCGTAGAGCAGCTAATACTGTTGAAACATCGTGGAGTTTAGATGGGAAAAATTGAGATAACGAACGAGTGATTTATGGTAACAGAAATCCTTAGTCATACGAAGTTTGGCTCCGTTACGCTCGAACAAGACTGATAGTTTCCGAAAGCATAGTTTTTTCTTTATTTTGCCAAAAAAGATTTCTGAACGAAAGCAATGTTAGTACATTTGTCTAGTAAAACCTCTGAAATAGTGCTGTCCGGATAAGGGGGACAACTTTTGCCCTAAAAATGATTGCAAATCTTCAACCTTCAAGCGGGGGTGTCATCCACCAATTTTTTTCAAATGGGAAGGGGTCAAGTGGTACCGCAATGAAAAAGGATTTCTATTCTCTATACTTTCCCGTTTCATTTTTGAAAATCGGTCGAGTCATTGAGAAAATATGAAGGATTGAAATTTGAAAATTTTATTTAAATATCAGAGTAAATGATAAGGGATAAATTCCTTCGACCAATTTGCTGTTTTTCTATTATTTCTAGATATTTACGCATTTTTTCACTTGCCACAAGGTTGAACGATCAGGTGCTGTAGCGTTAGATAGCTGTTCTTTGACTTGTGTGTTGAAGTTCTTCTCAATATCGTTAAACTTTTTGACAATTATGGTGTATTCACTTGCATAAAAAAGTAGGAGATATAATCGAACTTATTTTAAAAATAATAAATGTATCGGGTTGCGCAGATATTCAATGAATGCCATCCTGACAAACATCTTTATGGCAAAATTGTTAGCTAGTTAGTAGCAAAATTTCGCGGAACTGGTTCTGTTATGAATAAAAAGAGGCAGAGGGAAAATCCTGTAATAAATGAAGCATCAAGGTATTGTATTGGGCCAAGTTGTCATGGACAGTACGCTGAATACAAGAAAAATTAGCCAATGAGACTGGCATGAATCGTACAAGTATGCAAAAGGATATTAAAAACACAAGTTCCACCTGTACAAAAATTCAGTTGGTACAAGAATTCAACGAAGACGATTTTGATCGTCGCTTGCAATTTTGTGAAACTATGAGTGAACGAGTGGCGAATGATAACAATTTCCTATTTAATGTGTATTTTTCGGATGAGTCTACCTACTTTCTTTATGAACGGTGTAGTTAATCGGCAAAACTGTCGGTACTGGGCTGAGGACAACCCCAGGCTTTTTCACGAGGTGCACAAAAAAAACCCTCAGAAATTAAACGTATGCGCTGGTATTTTTCGAAATTCTATTGTAGGTCAGTTAACGATATTGAGAAGAACTTCAACGCACGTCACAGAACAGCTATCTAGCAACTACCGCACCTGATCGTTCAACCTTGTGGCAAGTGAAAAAATGTGTAAACATCTAGAAATAATTAGAAAAAACAGCAAATTGGTCGAAGGAATTTATCCTTATTATTTACTCTGATAAATGCTTAAATAAACTTTTTAAATTTCAATCCTTCATATTTTCTCAACGACTCTACCGATCTTCTAAAACAAAGCGGGGAAATATAAAGAATGGAAAGCTCTTTTCATTGCGCCACTTGACCCCCCTTCCCATTTGAAAAAGTTGGAGGATGACAGCTCCGCTTAGAGGGTTGAAGAATCTGCAATCATTTTTGGGCAAAAGAAGTCCCCTCACAAAGAAAATTGAAGTGTTTTGCATTTTTTGAAAAAAAAAAATACCCTGGCCGTTATGCCTTGCGAAAGATTTTCGATGTAATAATTCTGTATATAAAAAGTATCTTTTATTGATGACCGCCACTTTTCCAATCAGCTCGATATATTGATGATGTTGCCAGTATTACTCATCCAGCAATACTACTGTTATATCAACCAATTAAGGCCGGGTAAACAAACATAACATATAAAATTTTATATACTAATTCGTTATAATAAAATCATATCATAAAAAATATTGCAATTATATTCCTGCAGTTTGAGTGAAAAGTAAAATATCAGTAAATATCTACTATACATATTATAAACGCGTGTTCGAAATAATGTGGAATATATATCATCAACATAAAACGAAATGTAATTAACGAAATATCATTGCAACAACAGCTATTTTAGAAATTTCTATTACTTATTTCACTGTGATTTATGAAAAAGAAATCCTTTGCCTTGAGTACAGATACCGCCACGTTTGCAAATAACTCACAGTGAAACAAAATTGAACGAGGCAACAGGAAACACCAAACCAAAATACCCTCACGCCCTCTTAACGAGTAGTTTTCAGGCGCTTTTAAAAATCGGAAGTAGGTCGAGACAAACCTAAGTGGGTAAAGACAACTTGAAACAAATCGAAATGCGAAAAATTTGGGCGACGAAATACAACCTTGACCTATTTCGAAGAGTTTTCCTCATTGTGTAGAGGCTGTTTAAAAGATTTGATTGCACTTTTCCAAGTATGTAATACGTTTTTCTGCTCCTTGAGTTAGATTCAAAAAAATCAGTGAAACTTTGAGTTAATCTCCGATTGGATACGGACTTTTTCGAACTCAATATGTAGTAATTTTAACTAATACTCAACGCTGAATATGTAATAAATTCTTTCAGTAGTGGCGTTATTTATTAACAAAGTCCCTATATTTAATGTTCACCCTCTTACATGTTGACGAAATGCCGAAGAGAACGGCAAATATTGTTAAAACAACGTGAAGCTTAGATAACGAAGTGATTTATGGAAACCAAAATCATTAGTCATGCGAATATTGGATCCGGTTAGGCTCCAACAGGACCGGCAGTTCCAGGAAATTTTTATTTTTTTTATTTGCGTAATTTGTCTCTGAGCGAAAATCGAATTAATTTGTAACTTTAATTTTGGTAGCGTAGAGTAACGTAAGAACATTATATTTTTCTCAAGTTGTTCTCTTATTAAGTTAAAATGTCTGAATTTAATGGTTGAGAAAAACATTTTGACTATACTATATTATCTCTATACGTTTGACGAAAATATAGAGAAATTAGCATTATGTATTGAAAACTTATTCGTGTTAAACATAGAATAAAAGCAACAAAAATAAAAAAAAAATTATAGGTACTGAATATTTCGTATGATCAAAAAAAGTCGTTTAGTTGGCTTGGAAATGAAGATTGTTGATATTTACCATAATATTTTACATATGAAATAACAGCAATCTTCATTTCCAAGCCAACTCTGACGCCGTTCTTTGTTTAATCATATAATATTATATTAAATTGTTTAATGATAGAAAATCCGTATTATTAATGTACTGTACTCAAAATCCGTAAATCTATAGATGAATTCGTAGTTCTAGCAACACTGTCTCTGACAACAAGTCACTCTGTCGACTGAAAGCAAAACTACGGTACAGAATTTTAAGTAAAGATTTATCTGCTGCGTTGTAAAGGACTATCACCGCGCAGCGGTGCAGAGCTAAACTAAATCTCGGACATAAAACGCCAGCGGTAACGCTAGATACATCTCGGACATATTTTGTACCACGAAATCGACGGTAAGGTTGCGCATCTTCTTACTTCTTCATTCAACGGTATAAAATTGGACTATTTGCTAAAGTTCATAATAATTATAATTATTGGCAATGTGATTAAATGGCAATTCGGATGTTCAAATGTTTGAAAAACATAAAAATAAGTGGTAATATACCTAGTATAGTAACAGTGTAATATCTTGATTTATCTAAATCTCAATGTGCAAAATAAATCATGATGATGCGTGAAGTAATTCTCTGATGACTAATTGACTAACGATCTTCTCGAATTAAATAGTTGTTTCAGCTGGTACCTCATATCGATGTTCGCATGAATACTGGTGATCACTGGATGATAGATATTTGCGGTTATTGTGCCACTATAGCCTTGGATAAAATTATTACGTGGTAAACATGTAATAAATCCTCTAAACGTAGACTAATTTACAACAAAGTCGATATTAATAATGTTCTCTCGACGAAATTCCGGAGAGAACGGCAAATAATTAACGTTGAAACAACGTTGAGAGAAAAAATGCAGATAACGAACAAGTGATTTATGGGAAATGAAATCATTAGTCATGCGAATTTTGGTTTCGGTTAGTCCCACTCAAGTTCCGCGAAATTATTAATATTTTTGAAGTGTGAATTACTAATATTTTTTACAGTGTGTCCAAAACAACAACCAGTCAAGAGTGTCAACATCATGGATCACTGACCGATCCCTTTCTAACAAATACAGGAATTAGGCAGGGATGTGTCTTAGCGCCTCTCCTATTCAACATATTCATGGCAGCGCTCTCCATTATAGTGGAATTATAGTGGACAGCAAACTGCAGGAGAGAGGATTGGGCATTAGATAAAGATACGACGGCGGTCTGTTCAACATAAAAATTCACAGTCCTTTACAAAGATGCAAACTGGGGGCATTGAAAATGATGAATAAAAACGTAAAAATATGATTAGTGTTAATGAGTGTATTACATATATATGTTTAAATAACGAACTTAACAAAAAACAACAGATTTAAAGATTCACTGAAAAAGCAGTAGTGTTAACATTAAATAAAACATTATCAATAATAATTATGCGATCGCATCTATCCGTAAAACAAGAAAGCAAAAAAACCTCGAAAAAACAAAATAACATACAAAACATCAGGTTAACATGATGACAGATCATGATCAATGACAGATAAAGAATTCTTACGGAAAGTTACACTTTACGATATAATTTTTTAACTGTTAAGGGCAAACCCCGTTTAAACATAAAACTTTTTAATACCTACTACTGTATCTAAAAGACTTTTTTTAAATTACTAAATTCTTAGCCACGCTTCTGTTTTTCTTGGCTGTTGTGCGTCACGTCACAGATTAACAGGCCCACGTTTGCACCACAAGGCGATGCTGCAGACCACTAGGTAGACCGATCGTAGAAATTTATGTTATACAACTTGTAGTCAATCTACACAAATATTATCAAAAACTTTTTCTTTTTAAAATGTGTTCAGATTTTGTAAAAAGTATAAGTCAAAATCGCAAAACTTAAATTTGATATGAGTTTCTTAGTTTTTAACTAATATAGTGGCGAAATTACAAAAATTCCGTTTCAATGAAAATTAATTAGTTAAATAAAATAATTTAATAAATTACTAGCTTTTTGTCGCGACTACGTTCGCGTTACACCTCGAATCGTTCATGCATTGATTTAAATGATTTTTACTTCTTTATAGAGAGCTAGTGAGCATAGATGTTTTTTATTTTTTCTTTTTTTTTATTTATTAAGAGCACTAATACTTTTATAGCTTATTTTTTATTCTTTGAAGGATAATTGAGGAAGATATATTTCGTTATGATGTCACTAAATAAACCCTTGTATAAAATTTTATACTGTCTGGTTTATAATGTTATAGTATTGCATTTTCGTACAGCAAACTTTATTCCCTATTCTACTCCCTAAGGGTATAAATTTCATAAATTCGCTTTACCTTTGTGAAAATTTTTATGTGTATAATCCAGAGGTCACCAATTTTTATATAAATTTTTACTAACTTACCCATTTGGTTGATGAATTTCAAAAATTTCTTATAATTCTTTTTTGTAGGATTTCATTCTTCTAGACCAAATAGTAAGGAATTTTCATACAACAAACTGTTCCGAGATAATTTTACTCTCTAAGAGGATGAATTTCCTAAAATCGCTTTGTTCACTAATGTCGTTTAAACGAACCTTTGTGCTAATATTTATGTATCTAAAGCTGGCGGCATGAACTCACTCTAAAATATCTAAAAACGTAATATATAATCTAACTGACACACCACTGACAATAACAAATAATTTATTTCTGGAGGTATTGTGTGTGTTTTTCAGGTATGTTTTAGTATTTAGTCGTTTTACACAAAGAAATAGCCACTAAGCACTATAAAAAATACTTCATAACAAATCGACACATATATACCTTTCATTTAAAAAAAGAATCATCAAGATTGGTAAAGCGGTTTCGGCGGGATGGATGCAACAAAAAAACCCTGAGCTTTTATATATGTATGGATTAATTATTTTTTCAACATATTTTAGTTTGCAAATTTTTATAAATATTCAGGCTCGCCAATATCGTACTCCACCGTGTCCAGCCTGTTTAGCCAAACGTAGGCCGATTCCTCTTCGGCTGCGTCGTGACCCTGGCCGAAGGAAAAGTCTTGAAGACGCTCATCCGCGCATAGGAATAAGTTGATTGCGTAGCGTATTGCGTATTAATCGATTCTGAAACTTTCTATCTCGTGTATAACATGTTACGCAAGTTTATTATTTTAATCTCGATTTTAATGGATAAATGTGTGAAATGTCACCTGAATATCTTCCGTCATGACATGTTTTTACTTTTTTGTTATGGTAAAGTGATTTGTATAAACTTTATTCAATAACGTATATTTTCCTCCATTTGTGATTTTTTAATTTTAAGCGAAAATTAAGTATAACATTTTAGGAAAAAGAAACACTGTAATATTTAAAAGAATAAGACGAAATTAGTCTTATTTTGAAAGGAATATAGAAAAAAACTCTTTCTATAGAAAAAGTCTTTATACTAACCAGAATCCGGTGACATATACGCGGTCTCACCGGAAACATTACTTATTACTTCGCATAACTTCAAGAATATCTACTTTTAATAATGAACACTTCAGAAATACACCAGTAAAAACATTTATTATTTGAGATTAAAACTTGAATTAAATTATAAATATTAGTTACCTATGTTGTTATAGCTTTTATAGGCCTGTTTAACGACTTAATAAGTTACCTAGCGAAAAAATCTGTGCGCGTACCTACCACTATTGTTACAGGTTAATTCGTTAAAGAAATATGTTACACAAGTTAAAAACGCTGAAATTTTAATGGTATTACTTGTGCATTATTGGCCTTATAATGTAATTTGTTGGAATTATATCTTTTTTAAATATAATTACTTTTTAACGACTTTAAGTTACCTAGGAAAAAATCTGTGCACGTACCTACCAGTATTGTTACAGGTTAATGCGTGAAACAAATGTGTTATTTATATTATTCGTGGTATCAGTGGTATTATATTGGAATCAGCTTGGCATTAGTGGGGCATTATATGAGAAATTTTGGTATTTAATTTGTATTTTTGGCATTAGTATACAAACATTTGTCAGCGGTTTACTCCTTGTAGATAATCAAAAGTTTTTGATAAAATTTGCTTTTTATGTCAGATCATTTCTATGAAAAATTACATTAGATTTTTATTAAAGACGCTGGGTAATTAAAACATTGACTAATAAAGCTTGTCCACTTTAAATAAGGGGTCACGAAATATCCTCCTTGGAGTGTTTGGGTTAAGGGGTGTATAATAAATTAATCGTTGTTTTATAATAAAAACCATAAAACATTTATTTGTGAGTAAAAATAATGCAATGGTTGGATATCTCTCCTTTATAATTAGGTGACTTAAAAATACACTAAAATAATTAGAAAAAAAATCTTGTACTTATTTAGTAATTACGTCAATATTAATTAATTGACTTTCTAATCTATTCTATTTTTATGTACAAATATATTATTAAATTTTAAGCATTAAGTAATAAAACACTTTGTGCCCTCTTATATCGTAAGAGGTTACGGAATATACTCCTGGTTACACCCCTTACAGAAAACAGTGTAAGGGGTGTAAATAAATTGTATAATCACAGTTTTTTAAAATAAAAACTATAAAACATTTCTTATTTGTAAGATTAAAAAAAACAAAACAACGCATTGGTTAAAATAAGTACATTCAACACATATGTATGTGTTATAACATAATATAGCCATTACTATTATTACTATTATTATTAAAATAATATGTGTGTAACATATTTCTTTAACGAATTAACCTGTAACAGACATTTATATGCCCAGTATATTTTTGTTTAACAAACCAATCAGGAAAAATCCAAAACCCACCGTTATAGGAGGTGTAAGATGATTAAACTTATATAATGACAACTACTTATCGGATAACAAATTAATTACTACTGTCAGCTAGTTCGGCTACTGTCTAGGTAGAATATACCCAGAGTTACCTACACCTACCTATGATGTAGGTAGATTAAAGCTTATTTTGACGTTACCTCTCAGTTCGGTGTCACAAGCTGAATTTTTCAGGGATGGAAGTACAGTACATGATATGGGGACCCTTATTCCGAAAGTAGTACAAAATTAGACCGGGTAAAGGGCACTATCATCAAAATCGATATATTAATACCACCGTATAGAGAAAACAAATACTTATTTTTGATCCAGTACATAATAAAGTCTTCGTAGAGAGTAATTTTTATAATTATTTACAAAAAACATTTCCATTAGCGCTTACGACCAAAAAGACTTTAAACATGAATAATCATTTCAATCATGCGAAAATTTGGTTTAAAAAATATTTTTTTTAACATAACTTTCATTTAACGAAAACGAAGGCTTAAATGAAAAAAGGATCAATTTAAAAGTTTTGGTTATGTCTTGGCAAGGTATCAAAGCAAACCCCATATTTTTTGCTTTTAAACTAATAAAGATATATCAATAAACAACTAGCGATGTAATTAATGGTTTTTGCGCGCGCTGGCCGACTGCCGCCGCTGCGCCGAGATTTCCTATACCCTTGTATATATGACGTCATGGTGTGGCAAATGTAGCATTTTAATTCGATTTGGGCTCCCTTATATAGGATAACAGAAACATTTTCAATGTTAAAAGGTACGTACAAAATGCATCACAGAACTTCAATACGCTGATGACTGAGTTGCTGCGTTTTAGTTTTAAATACGTTACAACAATTACAAGAAATGTTGAACACATATACCTGGGCATACGAGGCTTAAGCTAAACATGGACTAAACAAAAATCATGTGTATAATACTCTCCCGGAAGAGAAGATCATAACAATGCTATAAAAATCGGAGAAGAACTATTGAAATATATAGCGGAATTGAATTACCTCGGTAGTTTGATTTCGGAAAAGACCAATATCGACTCTGAAATTCAGCACAGGATTAGCAGTGCTTCAAGAGCATTCTGGAAATTAAAAAAGCGTTTTCTACAATCATGCCTTGAGTACAAGAACGAAAGTTGCAGTGTACCGAGCAATTATAATCCCCACCATGTTATATGGGAGCGAAACCTGGGTGCCGTACCGCCGACACATAAACGCATTAAACAAGTTGCAACAGAGATACCTTATTCAACTCTTAAGAATCCGGTGACTCCATCATGTCTCAAACGTATCGGTCCTTGAAAAAGTTAACTGCGAGAGTATTGAAGTCATGGTTACAAAATCCAGCTTAAGATGGGCTAATCACGTATGCAGAATGCAAGAAAACCGCATACCAAAATATCTGCTTTACAGTGAGCTTGTAGACATTAAGAGGAGGCCGGGTGGACAACTCAAAAGGTACCAGGACATTTTCCACGAAAACTTAAAGGGGATGCAGAATGAGTGGGAAGAAGCAGTTCAAAATAGAACTCAGTTAACAGCGACAACCAAAAAGTAAAAGGCAACAAAGCAATGAGATTTTTGAATGTCCGGAGTGCGGTAGACAGATAACATCACGTAGCGGGTTTTTCAGTCACAGAAAAGCTTATGAAAGAAAACGCCGTGCGTGACCATCTTCTTTTCTTCTTCTTCTTATCACGCCCTCTCCTGCCGAAGGTTGGCGATCCAAATGGCAATTGTGGCTCTGGAAACTGCAGCCCGAAAGATTCCCGCAGACGAGCGTTTAAACCATCTCCACAAATCTTTTAGCCATGAGTTCTGGCGTCTTCCTACTGATCTTTTCCCTTGCACTTTGCCCTCTATTATGAGGCGCAGTATTTCGTATCTACCACCTCTCATCACATGACCCAGGTATTGCATTTTTCTTTCCTTGATGGTGTTCAGTATCTCTTTTGTTTCGGCATGCGCTGGAGTACTTCATTGTTGGTGATCCTTTGTACCCATGAGATTCGCAGCATCCGTCTGTATTCATACATTTCGAAGGCTTCTATTCTCTTCTCGGTCTGTGAATCCAGTGTCCGGCTCTCACATCCATAGAGTAACACAGAGAGAAGACGTAGCATCTGGCCATTCGAGTTCTGAGATCCGCACTGAGGTCTCTTCTTGTAAAAATTATTTCATTCTCACGAAGATTTTTCTCGCTTGCTCAATTCTTGAAAATATTTCTCTTTTCGGGTCGCACTGACTATTGATGTTAGCTCCTAAATACTTTATTGAGGTTACTTGTTCGATTGTTTGTCCCTTGACACGCAGGTGTGCATTTATTGGAGTCTTAGAAAAGACTCTTTGTCTTGGAGACATTGAGATGCAGTCCAAACATCTCACGATAGTGGACTACGGAATCTATAATGCTTTGCAGTTCTTGTATATCGTTGGCTATTATAACCGTATCATCGGCATATCTGATATTGTTTATTGGGATTCCATTGAACTTGGTTCCGCCCTGGATTCGATCCAGTGCTTCTCTAAATATAGTCTCCGAGTACAGGTTAAACAGGAGCGGAGACAAGACGCAACCCTGCCGAACACCATCTTCTGATGCGTGTCAAATACTCGTCAGCGAGTAATGGCAGTATGTAGTATGTTAGTTAGAAATTGCACTTTAAATATGCGCACATAATACACACACTTTTTTTTTCTCTTTTAGTTAGTGATCTTTATTAAATAGTATTAGCAATTAGTAATTGGGATATCGAATGGATTTTCAAATGTTTAAAGGTCAATATTTTCCAAAAAATAAATTAATACAATTTAATTTAACGAAAATTTGTATAAACTTACTTTGAAATTAATTAACAACAGGCAGAATCGATAAAAAAGTTACAGAATCAGAAATTCTTTATATAACTCCCGTTTTTCAAAAAGTTCCCAAAGGTTATTCTTGAATTTTGTGCTTTTTTATCCTTTTCGTCTTCTTTTTACGGAAAAATACGTAAAAGATTTAATTAGTCGGAAAATTAAATATTTCCACTTGCTGCTCCTGGCATTTAAGGGATGTAATATTAAAAGCTAAAACTTTTGCGTGTCCCTTCCAAATTTATACCTTTAATTTCCTGCAGAACTAGGTAGTAATTAGAGAGTGTCGCTGGCAGAGATGGCCCGTTACAAAAAATGTCGCAGTTTCCTACTCAGCGCGCTAACCTTCCGTCAAAAAACATATATAGTACTACACAATGACTAAAAAATACAAGGACATGTAAGACAAATATACGGGCTGCAGCAGAATTTGTGCTGTTAGACAGCATCTTTTTGGATGTAACGAACGACTTATCAGCTGGTCATCAGCGACAATTTTAGTGACTTTCAATAGTTTGTGTGTAGTGAACTTTGTATAAACTTTATTACAATGGTGAGTAGTTATTCAGCTTTCAAATATAAAAGCCGCAACGATAAGAAAGAGCCAGGACTTACGTTTCATAGGTAAATAAACAATCTGCTCCACCTTTTTAGCGTTTTCTGATTGAATGAGATAATTATTTTTCTGATATTATATTTACTTGATTTGTGCTATACGTCGATACCTTTAGATATAGTAGTATTTTGTGCCTTTTGTTAACATTTTAACACATATTTTTTGTAATTAATATTGTATCATATTGACATGAAAATCTAATTTCTCGTTTAAAAACTCCCAGACATCAATTTTCATCAAAATATTAACGCTACTTCAGAAATTATTTGGAAAAATCAAAATAAACATGAAACTTTGTATCTCCGAAACAAAGCATTTTATATAAGAACTGTTTTACTTATTTATTTTTATCTGCAGAATATTATGCTGCCGACGTTTCCGGAGTACAGTTCGGATCACCCTGTACAGTAAATGTTAGAGTCGACCTTCGACCAGCTAGATAAATTTGACGTAATCCTTTAAATACTTTGGAGCGGCGAAATCGTTCCTAGTTCATAAACTGGCCGACGATTTTACCTCAGGAATTTATCTTTCCGTCGAAACATTAACCCTAACAAAGCTCTACCTATTACAGTTCTGAAATCGATATAATACCATAGCGGAACCCGGATTCGAAACTGAAATTTATTATTTTAAACTGTAAAGGGATAAGATGAAGTAATAAGAGAAATAGGTGGAGAGGCCAGTTTGAAATGTACAGACAAGGGTTGGGTTTCCCCTTACCTTCGCTGGGGAAATCAAAGATATAATAACTGGTCTGTCAATAGCAGAACCTTAACACCGAGACGGTTGAGTTAGTACAAAATTGGTTTTCATAATATATACGTTTGTGCTTTACGATCGTCAATAGCGTTTAATTTTGTTTTGTTTTGCAAAAGGTTTTCTAACTACGCCCAAGAACATCTACATCAAAAATTCAGTTTGACATATTGTGTTATTGTTTTTCAGCCAAAGTATATTGCTTTCTAGTCAAAGAGAACGTTAAGTCGCAAATAGTTAATATCGGAATATATGAAATTCTATGAGAAGAAATCGATTGACTAATAAAAAAAATAATACTGAAAAAGAATCTAGACTAAAGAAAAAATCTACAAATGTTTGAGGAAAAAAACATAACTACGACGTCTAATATTAAAAATAGTGTTTACTCTGTATTATTACTTAGGTAAGAAGGTAAGATCGAGACAGACGATGACAGAGAAAAAGCATATGACGTCCATATCAATCTATTTATTTCGCTAAAAAATATTCTAATATTTTTTAAGTTAACCATAGATGGGTTTATATATATACAGGGTGAGTCTTGAATAAGTACAAATATTTTCAAGGGTGGTATATTTCGACTTCAGGAATGATTCAGGATGTTTCAACGATGAGGTTTTTTTTCGCAAAAAAAGATGTCGATAATCGTGTATTTTCTTTTAAATTTCCCTGTAGAATGTAGAACGAGTAAGAGGGGGGGTTAATCACTGCGACCTTAAAGATCTATTGTGCCCCCTCTTCCTTGAGTTATTACACAACCTATACCCCATCATACCCCTGTTGTAGAGGGGACATGTTATTTCCCATCCTCCTCTGACAACAGTTCTTCCTCCGAGGGTACACAGCCTTCCACGGTTGGCGTTTGGCTCTCCGTGCCGCTCTTCATAGTCGAGGAGCTTGCCTCCTGCTGAGGAATCTGTCTCCATTTTCTCCACCTCTTTAACTTGGTCTCTCCTTAGACCTGATACCGGTGTTGTCCCGTATCTATAATAGAGGATATGTTCTCTATTGCCTCCTTGGATTTGAGGTCAATTCCTATTGTGAGGACCTGACCATGACCCTCCTCCCTCGAGTTGATGACTCGCCAACTCGATATCCTTACATTGAACTTCTGACCTTGGATAAGGCTCAGCAGGTAGGTGGTGTCTTTCCCCTTGGTCCTAGGCAGAAAGACCGTTATGGCCACCCCTTTATGGATGTTTTCTCCCTTCACCAGTTCCGGCCCTTGCCAATTTTTAAGCTTAGGTGCGATTTCCACCAACCAATTCGCGGAATCTTGAGATACACAATCTATGAGGATCATGCCCACCGGAAAGTGTATCCCCGCAAAACGCAGCTGACCCACATCTTGTAGATCGTAGTGTTACGATCCGATCGCCACTACTTCGTCCAGTATAGCCTCTTCTAGAGACATTTGCTGGTCGGTGGTCAGAGCAACCTCTGGGAAATCCTTTGGCAGTGGCGCCATGTTCACTTGTCCAGCAATAGCGGCAAAGCTGGTGATACGTCCCTGCTTGCTTCCCAAATTTCAGTGTATATTTTTCGAAAACTTTTTAGAACCGCCAGTTTACTGCAAATTTTCCCCCACGGTCTAATTTCTTATTCTCTGATATTACCATGATTACTAAAAGGGATGCAACACTGCAACATTTCCACTTTCTAAATGATCTGTATTTCTCATTATTTTTGATCAAATTAAGAAGGAAAAAATGCTAAAAAGAGGCGAAAAATTCACGGCAAGGAACAAAATACCCTGTATTATAAAGTGCCATTATGATTAATTTATCTATTTCAGTATTCGCATAATAAATAACTCTGGAATAACGCACACCACTTTAACTGGTTTTAAGTTTAATTATAACTTAACTAACTAATAACGAACACATAAAACGTCTGTTTTGAGTGTAATAAATTGTTTTTGCTTAATTTTAAGCCTTGTCAGCACAAGCCAATCTCTATCTAATGTTTATTTTTCTGAGAGTTTGCGTCTATTAAAATAATGTGGTTGGAATTCAATTTTTTCTACCTATACATATCCTTGTGGTATTGTGTATACTCAACACGCAATGGCATTGCAATTTTTCAAATAAGAAAATAATGAACTTAACAAATTTAAAAACGATTTTTACTTTATTTTAAAATTAAAATAGATTTCACATTGCTTTGTTATTCTGTCAAGTTAGTAATTACAGAAAAAATCCTGTGGCTCAATTTTTTTTCAAAAAAAAAGCATTTTTTTTTTAATTTTGAAACTTAAATAACTCGGCTATTTTGGACTTATTTGAAAAACGGTAAAGAGAAAATATGTTTCTTTTATCGAGATTTACCAGTCTTAAAAATAAAGGCACTTATTTAAGACTCACCCTTATAAATCCATCATGCGTGCATCTGCTTGTTGCTTTTAACCAGTTTTATTGGTTTATTTCAAAAACGACAGATCATATTTTAATATTATTGGAGTGACGGAACGATGAATGACGCACGGACGCAGATAGGTATGAATTCGACTTAAAATTTTGGAGGCTTGTCAAAGTCTTGCCAAAATATAGGTTATAATTTGTGTCAAATTATATCGTCTTGGAAGATGATGCATTTAGATTCGTATTATAACGTATCTTTTGTGCCTTTCGAAGTTAAGTGGAGGAAACATCGAAGGAAAATTAAGTGTACACACAGAAAGCACATTTTATAGTTAATATTCGGTGCCCTGACTGCGAGTTTTATTAGTCACCAATAAAGTTATCATTTAATAAAGTTTGTATACGATCTCATATATGGTACTTAAAACTGGAATTGCTGTAAAATAACGACATCACACATCATAGGATAGGTACGAGTAAATAATAGGTTTTAGTACTCTGCAGAAAGATAATGTCATGACGCACTGGTTTAAATAAAGTTAAGATTAAAAGTATTGAATTAAAAAAAGTCTTAATATAACTTTAAAGGTATAAAATTCCCAGTAAGTGTTTTATTTATTCTTATTCAATATTAAACATTTTTTATTTGTATACTAATAAACAACTTTAACAAAAATAAAAAGAAGAATACATTTAAATACATCGTTATATACACATATTTAAAAATAAAGTTTTTTAATAGAAGTATCATAAATTGTAAAGGAGAGTTTTCATATTTTATCCCATGTGAAATACATTGTACAAAAACACGCCTTATAGCCATAAACCAACTTCTAAAAGTCGTAATAAATCTGAAACTCCCTCAAGGCGCTCCATATTTTTAAGTTGTAATAAAGTGGTAGGCCCATTTTAAAAGGCTTTGCCTAATTCATGACTAAATAACAGTTCATTCTAGGCCACAAAAAAAAGGGTCTCTATGCGGCATGCAAAAGAAGTATTTCAAGAGGTTTATTATTAATAAAATATTATCTTTATTTGGTAAATATCAAAGCATCGAAGAAGTGCAGCTGCTTTTGCACATTCTTCATCATCTGGCTCAGATTTTGAATAAAAAGCGATTTTTCAGTAAAATGGCAATCAAGATGGCTGATGTCGCCATGGCAATTTTCTAGTGACAGTTAGTAGCTATTTTCAAAATCGACATTAGTTTATGGACTTTATTTAAATTTATAACGGTTTTTATCAAGAAAAGTAAAGAAGTAGTTCTTTGATTTGTAAAACTTGGAAAATAAGTTTGGTTTGGTTTGTTAATAAAGAATATGCGTTCCTTCGAAAACTCTCTATTTATTTATCTAGTAATGCTAAAACACTCTAAAGTTGTTTAGAGAAAATAGTATGATTCATTGGCAAGCGATGTAAATATTTGCGATCAGGTAAAATTGTGATGTAAGAGGAGGCTTAGCTTGCCGGCGGCGAGTCAGTAGTATACAGACCGGCCGGCTGTGTAGTGTTGTGTTTTGTCGCAGAGCTGGCATTTGGGGGTTGCGAGTCTTTTGACTATAAACGTTGCATGTACTGTATGGCAACGGGTCGTTTGACCACGAGAAAAAAACCTCTTGTGACGTCTTGCCTTCGAGGTTGGTCTTGAGAGTTTGAGGTCTCCCTTGTCTTCTCGTTTGACACGATGCGGCGTTGGGGTAGTGAGGTACCCCAATTAGCCTATTCGATTGGGATGCGAATCTGTTTAGCGGCAGATTTGCGTCCGGGGGAAGCTCCTATACTATTTCAGGTGACACTAGCTAGTTGTTGTAGATTATTAACCGATAGATCAATAGATCCGAATAATATTTGAATTAGATAGAAGATATGAAACGCGATACATTGAATAGAATGTCAGTGGCTAGGGGGCGGAGTACCCCCGGGTGAGTCTTACTATTTAACTATCAATTTTATCCAGATCAGTAAATGTTTGTTTTGTTATTTTCATGTACAATGAGAAAGTGCTTGCCAGTGACTAACTAAATGGATATTTGAGGTGAATTTGCATTGTGAGACCCGGTCGAGTAAGCCCCAGATATAAGCGATTTTACAGATTTATATTAGAATGACTTGTAGATATATTGGATTTTCTATAAAAGTGCCAATTAAGGTAAATTCATTTTCTTCACTTTCAACGACAGGTTTGTGCCTAATAGGTTTTTCATATACCACATTATCAGCTCTGCGAAATAGGAAAAGTAGTTTTTCAAAGGAACTCTTGTCAAGAAAATTATACACCGCCCGCAATCGCCAGCAGATACTGCTTAATTTTTCTTGATAAAATAATAAATACTTACTTATTAACCTTACTGTAGGTAAATTAAATAAAAATAACCTGTTATAAATTTAAATAAAGTCCATAAACTTATGTCGATTTTGAAAATAGCTACTAAAAGTATCACTAGAAAATTGCCACGGCGACACCAGCCATCTTGATTACAATTTTATTGAAAAAAAAACGCTTTTTATGCAAAATCTGAGCCAGATAGGTATAGAAAACCCTAATATAGTTTTTGAAAGAGCATTTAAATCTGCTTCTACTTATTCAAAAAATACATAGTTTTGTATTTGAAATAACATAGTTTTTATGTAAAATAAATATTTAAAATAGACCAGCAATTTTGATACCCCTGTCTACATTTAAGGAAGCAATCTAATTTTTTAGTAATTTTTTTTTTCTGTTTTGAAAGTTAGCACAAGAATTAATTCTGAAAAGTAATGTACAGGCTGTTTACAAACCTTTATATTATAGCATCTTTAAATATCTCAAAAACCAAAGCTTTTAAACTTATTAAACCCTTATAATAAATACCTTATTTTATGCCTAAGAATCTAAAAATGAAATAAAATTTACCGGGTGTTCTATATGAAAAAATATAACTTTGGTATGGATCTTAGTACTGACACACCCTTGCCTTTCCAAATATACCCATAAAATATTTTGTTTCAACTCTTTCCGTTTTCGTATAATCAACCGAGGCGAATGAGGTGCGCCACCCTGTATATAACAAGCTGTAACGGTGGTCAACTATGGGTAAAGATAATTATAATGTCTATAAATACAAAAGTAAATTTAATTTTTTTCTGTGTTCAACAATTTTTTATCAGTCCTTATTATTTTTTTGGCAAAAAGTTCCAGACCTATTCCTTTTCTGGTCGCCGAGCATTATATCAAATCACAACAAATGGAAAAAATACGTCGACAAAATAAAGGGCTGAAAACAAAAAGGCTCGAGCTACAAAAGAGGTCAAAATATATGTCATGGAAAAATCCATTTCGAAAATCCCGTTCGTCGTGGCTGAAACAAAAGGCCTACGTGCCTCATTATAGGGATCGTTTTTTCAAATATAAAGAGCTGTTAAAAATCCGCTCCAGAACAGACCATCTCAAAAGATTTCGAGGGCCAGATAATGGCTTCCGGTGCTCTAATTGCTCTACTCCATTTCTCTATGCGTTCTGTGCCTAGACCTGAGATGTACAGGGTGATTCTGGTTTCTGGTGCGAGTTGTTTGATTTTCACTCGATTCTTTTTATATTATACCCAGACAATTTTTACTATACTCTGTTCGACGTATCAGAAAATATTTTGACAAACGATGACAGAAAAAAGACAGATGACGTCCGTACCAATCCATTTATTTCACTAAAAAAATCTACTTTTTACAAACCTCTACTTAAGCGGTTTCAATTTTGATGAAAAATCCGGCAATACCGCATAGAAGAAATGTATCAACCCGACTATAATCTCTTTTTAATACATTTAATTTTCCATTAAGCTATCGACAGCAGTCCAGACCACGCAGTTTTTGATGACCAGATCGGTATATATGTTTGCATATGATTTCTGTATAGACAAAGGATACTCTACACTGAAAAAATAATTTCGCTGTATGCATGGCTAATTTGTGGCATGTATATGTTACGGTTAAAGTCCGATGTCCGGTTAATGTCGACATTAAGATGTTAATGTTTCGGTTAGGTTAGGTTTTTGGTTGTTTTGTTGTGTGTTACTCTCGAGATTAACCGGGTAATGTCGACATTAACCGGACCTCGGACCTTAATATGTTATTCAGGGTCCGGCAATAGTGCGTCGGGCATCTGTAGCTCCTAGAATAAAAAACTTGAGAATTTTGTTTAAGTGCAAACCTAAAGTATGTACCAGGATGTATTTCAGGAAAATATTTTAACTTCTATAGGGTGGCGCAAAAAAGTGTGGTGGACCTGGATGATTTTTTTTAAATGGAACACCCTGTATATTATTGCATTTTTGGCTTTCTTTCTGATCACTTTACATAACCCTAATATATGAATAAATAAATTTCGATAGTTTCAGAGATATTAAAAAATAAATCAAAAATATATATTTTTCAGCCCTTCTTAAAAAAATTATTAAAAATACAAGAACTGTTCTGAAATCAAGACTATTTTAGGTATTTACTTTAGATGGTCTGTACTTACTTTGTTATAAATATGAAAATCGTAAATCATACAGGATGTTCAAAATTTTACGCCAAACTTTCTAAAATATAAAATAATTTTTCTTCGTTTTTTTAAATGGAACACCCTGTATATTATTTTTTCAATAGACGGAGAATTAAAAAATGAACATTTTTTGTATTTAGAGTATTTCAAAAATTTTAAAGGTTTTGCAGATATTTGCGGTTTTATATTTCATATGGCATTTTCCACAGTAAATTTTTATCAAAGCCACCCAATGATTTTTCTCTCGTATTTTACCATTGACAGCGCCATATGAAATAATACTGCGTGTTTCTGCGAAAAAAAAACATTAAGAAACGTTAAAAATTTAAGAAACGATAAAAATTTTGAAATACTCTAAATACAAAAAATGTTCATTTTTTAACTCTCGATGTAATAAAAAAATAATATACAGGGTGTTCCATTTAAAAAAACAAAGAAAAAATATTTTATATTTTAGAAAGTTTGGCGTAGAATATTGAACGTCCTGTATGATTTACGATTACCATATTTATAGCAAAGTAAGAACAGACCATCTAAAGTAAATACCTAATGTACTTTTGATTTCAGAACAGTTCCTGTATTTATAATTAATTTTTTAAGAAGGGCTGAAAAATATATATTTTTGGTTTATTTTTTAATATTTCTGAAACTATCGAAATATGTTTATTCATATCTTAGGGTTATGTAAAGTGATCAGAAAGGAAGCCAAAAATGCAATAATATACAGGGTGTTCCATTTCAAAAAAATCATCCAGGTCCACTGACACTTTTTTGAGCTACCATATAGAAGTTTACATAATTTCCTGAAATACATCCTGGTACATACTTTAGATTTGCACTTAAACAAAATTCTCAAGTTTTTTATTCTAGGAGCTACAGATGCCCGACGCACTATTGCCGGACCCTGTATATCTTTATATGAGCCCATAATATGTGAGCCCATCTCTTCTTGTCTAGAAAACAGTCACCTTACCAACACTTGGAGTCCTCTATTAAATTTGTCCTCCGAAACACAGTCTGAAAGAGTAAATAATACTAAGAAATCTACTGTTATAGAGTGATCATGGGACAATTACGTTCGCATTAAAAAATCGTTAAAATTAAGTTGCAAATAATGGGCTTGTTCCACAATTTTTTTTTTATTTTACCAATCGGAAGTACAACTAAAAAATAACAGATCTACCAAAAATTTGAATTTTATTCGTACGTTTAGTACCTCAAAAACTCGTACAAACATCTATTGTGCGAGAAAGGGGCGTGGCCAGCCGCTACGTCATAGCACCACAGGTCGGCTGGCGACCGCGCTCGATACAATGCACAGGTCTGCTTTGCCCGATTACAGAAAGTGTGTTTTAAATTTATAGTATAACGTAGTGTAGTACCCTTGTTTATAATACAAGGGTAGTACTAAAGTCTTTCTTTTATTCAATATTAGTGTAAAAAAGACGAGGAAACGTTGTGTAGTGCCAGAATGCACAAATACGAATAAAAATTCCCCAGAAAAACTATTTATTTCTTTACCGTCCGACATAAAGTTAAGACGAGCATGGCAGCATGCAATGCGAAGACATGATTTTGTCCCTGATAGAGGCACCATCAGATTTTGTTGTGAAGATCACTTTAATGTAAGTTAATACTTACAAGTAGTGTTTCCTATTTTTTTTAATATAGGTTGAAGAAGACAGAAAATTACATATATGTACTTAAAAACTATGAAATCGGGAAGAATAAAATTAAAATCAGGTGTTATTCCTTACATTTTTGAGTGCCAAAAACGATATTCTGCTTCAAATACTGTAAAGCCTCGAGGATTGGCGAAAAAAAGAGAACAAGCAGCCATTATTAAAGAAATATTAAAAGACGCGAGGCAGGAGGCAAATGAAAACTTTCATTTCGGGGCCAATACAGTAGACGACATCTTAAAATGCATGATCAAGAGCAATCAAGAGGAGTGCATTTCAAACCATCAAATTTATGCAGCCACATAAGAAATGCTACCGCGTGCTTGCACGTTCGGATGCGACAGTCATTACACTTTGCTTCTATTACACTTTTTCTACTAGTATTTATAATAATGCTTTAATTGTTTCTTACTTCTTAAACATTCAGATAATATCCATATATTTTTTTTTACTTTTTCTTGGGTAAAAAAACACAGTCATCACACTAATTTATACAGACTGGTGCTAGCAAGGCGACTTCAAGAATAAAGTGCCTGATAAAGCCCACTATGTTGGAGCGAAACGACGCATAAAAAAAATCTTTCGATTTATTAAAAAAACCTCATACCCCAGAAAAAGTAAAAAAAATATATGGATATAATAATGCATTGTACATTATAATTTTTTGCATTAATTTTGTGCTCCGGTGTAATTTTTGCCACTACTTGTCATAGTAATCGCTGATGTTTTAACTTCACATATTATCCAATGGCATTATTACCGTAATTTTGTCTGCCGGATCTGTAAGAAAAAAGTACATAGCTTACGTATCAGTTTTTACCTTAAAGTAGAAATATTTTTCTATATATTTATTGTATTACGTCTTTTCGCGGACCAACCTCGAACTAGCCCTAGTCAATCACATATCTTAAAATCAATTCAGTATTTGTCATCTATATATGAAACCACTGATTTTTTCTGCTTCGAGAATTTTTGGCGAGAATATTTATAAATAATTGATCAAAATTAATATATTTTTGTTTTTTTTTAAATTAAAATTTTTAAAATTTAAAATATTTCAAAAATAATTAAAAATATTTTTCTACAAGCGTGTTAAAATGTTTTTCCCCACACTCCGATATATAATAATATTACTTTAAGGTACTAGCGCTTTAAAATTACTTTAGTCATTAAAGGAAACAAAAAAATATATATTTGAGGAAAGTCTCTTATTTACTTGTACAATTATTATGTATTAATTCAATATTAATTATATTCATATTCTAACTTAATTATATTATTAATATAAACAATAAACAATTGTTAATTCAATAATTAGCCGAAAAGCCTCAAAATGCTAATTAATTGTATTAATGTTACAAATAGAAGAAGACTACATAGGTTAGTTAAGAAAATGCATAGGTTGCCTTCTTTCATATAGGGTAAATAACCCTTTGTTTTTTTACCCTAGCGAGCCGCCACTGCTTTCCGATACAGATATAGGTATTTAAGCAATAGAAAATATCTTAGAAGGAAAATATAATAGAAATTAAAAGGTTTACTTAGGTACCTTTGTAACTTTATTTCCTTCATTTCTGAACTAATAAACTCCTTATTTTTATTAAAATAATCCATTATCATAAAAATGTCCACTTCTGGGAGATTGCCCGAATCAGCTTTATTGAACCCTTCTCCTACCGAATGCATCTTGTGAAAATAAACCAACGAAATACTCTAAATAACGATAAAATGACAAATCACATTAATTCAAATGAGTGTTTCCGTTACGAACTGATTGACGGCCGAAGTCGGGTGTAGTGGAACTACGTCACGAGGGGGCGGAGCCTCGTCTAGCCGTTACAAACTTTAAGCTCTCATATCTCGAAAACGGCAAAAGATTTCGTTTTGAAATTTTAATGGTGCACTTATTATAATAAGTAGTATCCAAAAACGTTTAAAAAACATACAAATAGGATATGATGGAACAAGCCTATTATAATAAATGGAAATTGTGTTTTCTAAGAGAGCTTTTTAAAAAGGTGGTCTAGTGCCATTTCACTAAAAATCTAGTGTTCTTTACACAAATTTTCCACGGTAGGATTTAAAAGATACTTAAATAATAATGTCACAAAAATATAAATGCGTGTATACACATACACAATTCTAAAAGTTTTATTTCATATTTTTTTTATATTTTAAGTCAGTGGGGGGTTCTTTCTCTAAACGTTTTTCGAAATTTAAACAATTATTTTCTTTTAACCGCACGATTTCACAAACTAAACACCATGTTGTCTATTTTAAAATATCTATTCCAGAATCAGTCAACCACAGTTCATCATTCATCCATAACCAGAAAATTATAAATTATTACCTAAACAAATTTCGCGCTACACCTCAAACACTCTCTACGACTACTAAAATGAGATGGGATTTCTTTCGATATTAAAAATTTAAATATTGCTTTATATTGACTAAACCAAACATTATAAGCGATAAACGATACAAAAAAGTAGTTTGTTTCATAATTTGAGTTTTTATAAACACCCAAACGGCGAAATTTTTTCAGCGATATGACTGAAATCCTTTTATGAATGATGCGGTAAATGGCCAATATTATAAACTATATCTATCGCACTTAAACTCATAATATTTTCTATACGTAGTAGGTATACCTTACCTCGTTGGCGTCACGAGCTGTGGCACTTGGAGTTTAATACGTACAAAATATAGCGGGAACAAAGGACAAAATGAAATTTTGACCGGCAGTAGAGAAAATGGGTAAAATAAAACGTTTTCAAGCGAAAATTGGACAAATTGAAGATTTTTGGGAATAGTTTTGAATATCTTAGGATGAAAAAAACTATAATTTAAATAGTTTTTTTTCTAATTTTCTCCTGATTTTTTTGGGGTGGCATTGACTATTTTTTGACCTTATGGTTAAGCCGCCACTGTGTTTTTTGTAAAATTAGGTACTTATATTTTTGTCAGTGGGTAATCTCCTTTGTTGTGTGATTTATAAGAGTTGGAAAATTTTGAAATTTTCTCCATTGAGAACCTTTTAAAGCATTTTTCTTCTTTAAAATTATAGGTTTAAATCAGTCGTAGGTAAGCAGATTTCAATATGCGATCGGGTAGGCTCGCTGAAAACTGGCGCCGTATTCATTTGCGGCCAGATCAATTAATAAATAACAAAGTGTAAAGCGCTGAAACTGATTCAGCAGACGTGTTACGATCAGAAACCGGACACGATAATAATTATTAATCGACTGGACAGCCCGTTCCGATTTGGGCTTAACACCGGATTAGCCAGTTAAACGGTTACAGTTTACACGGTGCCGTTAAACGTAGGACTAATTTGCCTATGCGATGGAGTTTTAGTCGGTTCAGGTATAACCGTGTATTCATTTTATGCAATCACCATTATTTTCCATAATATGTGGTGTTGAAAATTGTAAAATGTAATTTTATGCAGATGTGTGTTCGTAATTTTCATTTGTAATTAGTAATCCCATCAAAAACATAGAATGTAAAAAATGCCTAACCTAACCTAACCTAAACATGTACCTCCACTCGTAAAAATAAGGCTTATTTCTAATATTAACATAGGTCCAATTCTGCTCTGTTTCGTAGCTACATGCGATTAACATCTTCGTCTTTTTTCGATTTATTATAATTTTCTCTCCAAAAAATCCTATATGGGTATTTCGCCACTGCAAGAAAATCTACAAAATAAAATAGTTATTTTTTGTAAACACTTCTGCGTTAATCCAAACGGAAACTACTTGTCAGAAATTTGGTTTACAGATATACAAATTTGCCTAACGAACAAAAAAATGCTTAACGTTTCGGAAAGTTTATCTCTTTCCGTCGTCGGAAGCAAAAAAAAATACAAAGAATAAAGAAAAAAACTATTTAAAATATTTAAATTCAACTATTCGAGTTTTCGACACTTTAGTTTTTTCAAAAACAGATACGTCTACAAAAACCGTTGACGTTCTTCGTTTTAAAAAAACTAAAGTGTTCTCGAATAATTGAATTTAAATATTTTAAATTTTTTTTTCTTTATTCTTTGTATTTTTTTTTGCTTCCGACGACGGAAAGAGATAAACTTTCCGAAACGTTAAGCATTTTTTTGTTCGTTAGGCATATTTGTATATCGGTAAACTTAACTTCTGACAAGTAGTTTCCGTTTGGATTAACTCAGAAGTGTTTACAAAAAATAACTATTTTATTTTGTAGGTTTCCTTGCATTACAGTTGAGGGTTGGAACCTTTGGTGTTACACAGCAAAATAAAACACTAAATCACCACAATACACCAAAACACATTTACTTTAACACTGGACGCGCGTTTTGCTACATTCATCTACATACATCAGTTTATAATCATCTGCTGATGATGCTAACATGGTTAGCGAAACGCGCGGCCAGTGTAAAAGTAAAAGTGTTTTGGTGTATTGTGGTGATTTAGTGTTTTATTTTGCGGTTTTCTTGCAGTGACGACATATCCATATATAGGATTTTTTTGGAGAGATGAATCCGCCACATAGATATAGACATTTTTTATGTATTTTTATTATGGTTGGTTTATTTCATTCCTGTTACTGTTTGCGTTCTTCCGTGTTGTGCGAAAGTACATGAATTATGTAAAAAATATTAAATACCAGCTTAAATAACGAATAGCTTCTTGCGCTTCAACTATGTTAGTACCAGATCAAGTGATTGATAGAGATATTTCCATTCACTATATATTTAAATACGAAATACGGAAAAATATTTTTCCCTAAGCCCTTGAAAGAGGCCTCTCATCTTGGCATCGTATTCCAGGAATATTTCCAGAAACCATTTATGCTCATATTGTATTGCAGATGGTGTTTATTCGAAAGGCTCTTATCGACGGTTGAAGTGGGAGAAATATGAAAACACGAGAATATTTTTTATTTTAAATAGTATTTTTATATTTTAAAGGTGATATTTTTATTTTTGAATATCTCTGTTTCTTATTCATGCATTCATAAAAATACTATATAATATTATGTAAAGTGATGTTATTTAATTTTTTATAACATTTTTTAGTTTATTTCGACCCCAGAAACACGATTATGAGTTTTTTTTTTATTTTAACAGAATTTTTTGAAAAAATGTTTGGATTTTTTTTAGTTTTTAATTAAAAACATAATTTCCTTATAATATGGCATAACATATGTACTAGATTAAGTTTAGATGTAATAAACTCAAATGTAATAATTACTTTTGAAGAAATACAAACATGCAATGATTTACCTAATGTTCATTTCTTCTAATAAAGCTTCTTGTCCTCTTCATTGTCCCTTACGGAGATTGGCAAGAAAATCTAACCTCTGGCAATAATTTTTTTTTTCTAAATTTTGCACTGTAAAACAACTCAACTCTCAATAATTTCTACTCGCATATCCTTATTATGTGGCCTAAATATTGTCGGGACCTAGCTGGGGAATGTTCGCTAGGATCGCTATACCAGGTTCTCTCTTTTAATCAAAACAACCATTACAAAAATATGCATTTATTAAATATACAACTACATACATAACAAATAAGTGTAGATAACAATTTTAGGAAATGCCAAGCCTTAAAGGTTCAAGACTCAAAGAGGTACTTACAACAGCATTATCTGACTGGCTAACTTCTGTCTTCTCTGTCTTCTACTGATTCAGTAGTTACTGATTGACTAACTGTCAACTTTGACTGACCATTGGACTGACTAACTGATCTGATCGTAACTAACTGACTAACCGACGAACCCGACTCTCTTCAGCATACTCTTTTATATGTTCTATCCCTCGTGGTCATCGCCGGTTACGTCGTTCAATATGTTTTCATCTAATTACATTAACCCGGCTATGACCATAAGGAAATCGAACTTCGGTAACCTGCGTTTGATTATCGACCCGAGATTGTTGTGTTTTAATTGTTTAATTTTTAATGTTATTTAAAAACATATCTGGGTTGATGTCATGCAGGTAACCAATCTCTTGGGCCTATATCAAATTGGTTTACTAGAATTATATTTTACATGCTTTTTCTCAATTTGATCTAAACCCAAGTTGACATCTATTTAAGTCTTGACAATATCTTGTTTTACGTTCTTGATATCTATGCTTTATATTACTTAAGAGTCCGTTTCACTAGTCCGAAAATGTAGCAAAATAAGCGTTCGGCATTTAAAGTTTTATGTAAAACTGGCTAAGTATTTTTACACAAGTGAAGAAGGACATTAAAGATAAAGGATTATACTACATCCGTATTGTAGCAAAAAATTTAGACAACCTGTTTATTTTTAAGATTTTACAAAATTTTCCTTATGTTTGGACTAAATTTTCTAGAAAATAAAGACATAATTTAAAATTCCGTTACAATATGGAAACAGGATGAAGTTTTGTGATTACAGTGATATATAATTTATATGATTTTGTAACAAATTGCTCGCTATTTTATGGCAAATGCTGAAACTCTGCAAGCCTTGATCGAAGCACGTGTGTTTGGAATGTTGGGTGTGGCTTTGCACAACAGGAACGGGCTAAGCCACAGGCAGATTTTTGAAATGTAATATATATTTCCTTCGGCCACATAACCGTTTTACCCAACCCCTGAGAGCGACCCGAAAGTACAGCGTAATAGACTGAATAACAATGGAAACAGTTCTTTCGGTTTGCTTTAGCCACAACATACAAACCAAATAAAAAATTCACAATGGTGTCTGGCCGTTATGCCAGTCGTAAAAATATTAAATTATTTTTGTTATGATTATTAAAATAACAGTACAATTATAAGATTGTTTTTTAATATTTTTTCGTTTACCTTTCCATATTTAATGCGATTAAAAGCCAGCTTACTAATATTAAAAATTTAATAATATTAAAAAAGCATGATATCAAAAAATTATATCATTAAAAATATATTCCATTACTCCATTTTTTTCCTACCAAATATTAACTTGAATAATATACAGTCGTCCATAATAACTTTATATAAATTGAACAACTGTTGACTACTTTTACAAGAAAATAACTGAGTATAACTTCCAATATACCGCTTTTTATCTAAAACTTTGTTGGTCAACGGATGTTCATGAATTTCCCAACGATGCTCGAACTCTCTACTTATAACGGTAACTTTCCCAGATGTTACTTTCGATATATTAAGTGTTGTGTCTGCGTAAAATATACAGTATGTCCCCGGATTGACTTTACAAGAGGAAAAACTTTTATTCTTGACATTTTGCGAAAAATGCATTCTTCATAAAAATGTTTGCTTGTTCTAAAATAGTTAATCCCTGTTTATAGAGAAAATTAAGGAAAATATGAAAATATTCACTTTTTCTCTTAGTCCTAAAAAATCAAAAACGCGTTTTTGTAGTACTACAATTTCGTTTTGTCATTGACAGACAGACAGACAGACAGTGACCAAAGTAATCCTATAAGAATCCTAATGAAATTTTCAGATATGGATTCAGATCTCTATGGAAATATAAACAATTATATAAATCCAAGCTACTTTAAAACATTCCGACCAAAATACAATTTGACCAGACTAATTAAAGAAGGAGGCGACTTTGACGCACTTACTTTAACAACGCACTTACCACCCCATTATTTATTTGCCTAACAAGAAGGGTGAGATTTTGGCACGAGTGAGACAAGATACTTATCGGCGAGATTTCGGCAGAGGAAATTATTTCTAGTAGACAGTTGAAATTAAGTTTTAATTGTTTAAGTTTCACATCATTCATCGTGTCAGAAATTTGCTGAAACGTGCCATACAGGGTGGTCTAAAATGTGTTTTGGAAACTTCGACGGTTTATTCTGTAGATAAAAATAAGTAAAAAAGTTCGTATGAATTTGTGTTTAAAATGCTTCGTTTCGGAAATATAGGGTGTAGAAGTTTCATTTTTATTTCGATTTTTTCCAAATAATTTTTGAACTAACATCGATATTATAACGAAAATTGGTGTCTAGGAGTTTTTTGACATGAGAAATTCGATTTTGATGTCAATATGACTCCTACTTGTGGATGGCGCCACCTACATATTAATTAACTGGTTTTAAGAGTAGTAACTTTTCGTCCGTACCTGTATAAAACTACTTAGTGAAAAAAATATACATTTTCGTGATTTTTTAAGTAAAAAATGTCTCTTGGTAAAAATCGCTACGAGTAATGGTTCTCACAATATTTGGAATCGAAATTATTAATACCTGTCATCATTGATATAAATTAAACATGTTAACTAAATAGTTATTGGACTGAAATTATAAATTTTATCATAAATTTTTCTTCGAAAAAATTATGATAAAATTAGGTAATAAAGAAAATAAAAATTTCTCTAATTTATTATTTCCGTCAAATAACTATCTACTCAGCTTGTATATTTTATGTCAATAATAATAATGACATTTTTTTGACTATTTAAATTCTATATATCTTGAGAACGGTTACTCGTAGTGATTCTTACCAAGAGACATTTTTGAAGTAAAAAATCACAGAAATGTATATTTTTTAACCCAGTGGATTTATACAGGTACAGACGAAAAGTTATTACTTTTCAAAACAGTTAAGACACATATAGGTGGCGCCCCTTGCAAATAGGAGTCATATTGACACATCAAAATTAAATTTCTCATGCCAAAAAAGTCCCAGACACCAATTTTCATCCAAATATTGAAGTTATTTCAGAACCCTGTATCTCCTAAACTAAGCATTTTAGGACATACATTTATACGAACTTTTTTACTTATTTTAATGTGCAGAATATGCTGCCGAAGTTTCCGGAATACAGTTCGGACCACCCTGTATATTGAAGTCCTGCTGTAACAGTCCAAATTTAGCTTCAACTAGGTTTAAAAAATATATACCAATTTTGCTTACAAGTTGGATCAAACTCTTATTTATGCTGATAAATAAATTTATTGCATTTAATTTTTATAAACAAATATTCATTACAGCTATATTTCATTATCTTTCTTACTCTCCTTTGCTTAATTTATTTTGCTTTCCATGCCATATATCAATCAGTAATAAATCGGTAATGATCTAAAATATAATTAAAATTTATTATCTTATGCTAATATAATCAAATTCACCAAAATATTACCTTTAATTTCTGGACTTGTTTATGTTTCTGAATGTTAGCCTATTTGCCGTAATTTCTAGTAGTTCTACGGTACTGCTTGCCCTTGTATTATCTTAGAAGATTTATTAACAAGTGTGGATTGTCTCTAAAATATTATTTGATCCTATATTTCATTATAGAGCCCAAAATGAAGTTATTTACCTGCATATTTATTGAAATTTTTCATTTGTTTATTTTCTGCAAATTGTAAGGTTAACAATTATTATTAATAATGTCATTTAAATTTGAATTGCTCAGATCAGTTGAGATTAGTGTATTCGGCGCACACACGCTGTTGTCAGGTTGAGCAGTACTTCCTTTAGGTTCTGATGTTTGTATTTTCTGATAATTATTGACTGCATAATTGACATCCTTTCCGTAATATTGTGTATGCATCGTCACCCGCATAAGGTTTGGTATGTTTGTGTTTGAATGGTTATTGGAATTTACTTTTAATTCTAAGTAATGTTTATTTTGGCAATCTTTCTAAATTCCCAGAATATTAAATTGCAACTTTGCAGTATAAGTGAAATTTCTTCGGAGTGGAACTCTATCTGATCGATGTAGGTTTCCCATTTTTCCCTTCAGCTTCAAAGCAGGTGTTTTAGTCAGTGTAATTTGTTGGAATTTTCCTGTTTTACCCGTTTGTTGGGGATAATCACTGACTAGAACTATAAGGGATACTTTTGCTGTTTGAGTTATATATAAACCAAACCTTACCTTTTAAAAGTATCTCTGAGCCGTTTTATACGGGATTTTAATCTGCTCGTGGCTGGTAAGTTTTTTTTTGCTCGCCATTTTGTCTAGTGTGATTTGTACTATGCAAATTATTTCTTAACAGGGAAAGCCTTTTGATTTATTTCTTTGTCATCGTCGATTTTCTTGGGAAGAGGAACTTAAAACCACCACCTGTTCCAGTAATTTCTGCTTTCTGAATCCAGCAATTTGAATATCCATCTATTAGAAAAAAAACTACATTTTTTTGTGAAGCACAGCAAGGTAACTTTTTATGATATTTTCTATATTTCTACAATTGAAACGTGTTTTGATTATTTAATTAATTATAGATGTGTTTCTTTTGTTTCAATCTATCCCTTCTAGGTAACTTTCTTTTTATTTCGTAAACCTAATACCGCTCTCGGTTTTAGGGCTTTTTTGGACTAGGATTTTTTACCCCAGGATTTTTTTGGACTAGGATTTTTTCCACCAGGATTTTTCTGGCTTGCTTTTTCTGGCAGACTTTTTGCAGTACGTTTCTCTGGAAGTGATTTCCCTCTACAGCACTCAGCTTGGAAAATACGTCGCTGGATCAGATCGGAAGCAGAGACAAGTAAACGTTACTGAAAATTTTATCTTCCCCTATTTGTTTTTTTCCTTTTCTTACTTACCTTTTTTATCTTATATTGATTCAAGGTTCAAGAGTTCAAGGTACATACGGTTCGGTTTTCAATTTTTAATTAAATTTAGTATATATAACGTCATCAAATTTGGTTCGTTTTTTTTTATTTAATATCATTATACAATACTCTATTAATTTATCTTAGTGTTTTATTCATCCCTTATTTTTTTTATCTTTCTAATAATTTTTTTTTAATAACAAGTCTTGTTAGATTCCAAGAATATCTTGGGGGTTTTCTGGCTTATCCTGTGCAAAGCCAGTGGTGCTTAAAAAACCCACCCCATCTCTTCGGCAGAGCTAGGGCCTATTTGCACGCACACTCCACAGTTTAATAAGACCTTGTTTTTTTAATTTCTTTTTTTCGGTTCTCTATAAATTTTAATTTCATAATTTTTCTTGTCAATTTAATAATTTTTAAATTTAACAATTTAACATTTATTTTAAATCAATTTCCTTCAAAGGAAACGCGTGGCACCGCCTATACTTGCGCTGTCACTATTGTCACTTCCATCAGCTGCTAACTGACGGGGTTTTGTATACTATCGACGAGTCTGACTACACTGTAAAAAAAAATGAGTGAAATTTCACTCAGATTTCACTCAATACTTTCTCAATTTCTGTCCACACCCGATTGAGTGAAATTTCCACTCTACAGAACCGAGTGAATCTTCAATTCTCAGAGTGAAAAGCACTGAGTGTTTTTCACTCAATCGAGATTAGACGAAAGACTCCTTTTTTACTCATTATTGTTTACCTTGAGTAGGATTTTGATCGATTTTGATAATTTATTCACTTTAAAATGAGTGAACTCACTAAGTGTTGAGTTCAAGACACCTTTTATTGAGTGACTTTTACTCAAATTTGTGTTACACTTAACTCGATTAGTACTCATATCTGAGTATTAATTTCACTCAGTATTGAGAAATATATTCTAAATTATTTTTTTAAAAGCTATATGTAAGCTAACTTGTTATTTTATAACAGGTGGGCAGGTGCCTTTCAAAGGTAAGTTTCAGTTTAGGACATGGTCTCGAACATGTCCATTTCCTAAAATTCACTTTTGGGAGGCATCTGGTCACTTGTAATAAAATAACAAGTTAGCTTACATAGCTTTTAAAAAAATCATTTAGAATATTTCGTTTTTTTTAACAAACCAAATAAAAAACTGTAGAACCTTCAAAAATATTTTTATTTGTCATTTTTATTTGACAAAAAAACAAATAAAACCAAATATAACACTATTATTATAATATCAAAAACATTTTAAAAAGTTTTCAACTCTTTTTGGAAAAAATACAGGAACTTTTTAAGCTAGATGTCTAGAAAAGTTGCATCACATCGCAAAAATCCGCTTTATTAAGAGCATTCGTCAGCTCGGCTACCAACATTCTCGAATATTTCTAATTTCTAAACTAACTTTTAATAACGAAAATCCTCCGGAAAATCCAGATACTTTTCCTCCTGAAAATTAAAAAAAAATGTTATTCTGCCAAATGTTCCAGTTCCCAGTTCCAGATTGAGGGAAAGTACCTAGATTTTCGCTACGCTAATTAGTCCAGGAAACATCCGAGCATTGCGGCAATCAGTAGACGCAGTCGAATTTGAATATATGTTAGGCGGATTTCTGCGATGTGAAAAAAAATGTTCTTAACATAAAACATATTTAGGAGTTATGAGTTCGTATTCGCTTCACCACGCCACGCGGCCACTGTCACACTTTACATCACACACACATACACTATGGACTTGTAACCTGGGCACCTTCGAAGGAACAAGACAACCTACGACTCGAACAGATAATTAAAAACTGAGGAACAGGGAAATAGCTTATTCGGTATCGAAGAAGCGCGTATGACGTATGATTAGTAATGAGCGAAAATACTCTAAACTGGGTGATTTCACTCAAATTTTTATTGGTAAAACTATAACATGAGTTTTTTAAGTGATTTTTCTATTCCATTACTCAAAGATAGGGGTTATAACTCGAACATGAGCTTATTCAATAGCTATTGATTAAATAGAGATCATATTTGAGTAAAATGATGAATTTACTCTATTTTAGATAAAAATGTACTCATTTATTTCACTCAAAAAATTCACTCCCTGAGAAATATGTGTTCACTCAGGCTGATTTTTTACAGTGTATTTTTATTAATAAATATATTGTTTTCACTATTACCTTGCAAAGTTTCATCTTTCAATGATCAGTCTGGGTGAATTTTTTCTGAATTCTTTTGACAGCGCGTTTGAGACGCTTTGTGTCCACATTCACATACTGCTATCTGACTGTTATATTTTTGTTTTACATTGCTTTCGAATGTTATCTACAAATGTTCAGCAGAAAACAGTTTTAAGGTGTTAATTAAAATTACACCTTTGCGCGCCTTCTCAGTGCTAGGTTTTTTTGGCATAAAATATTCTGGTGATGGAATTTTCTGTACGAAACGTCGGCAAAAATATCAAAGTGACTATATATAGTGTTTTAAGACCGATGAAAGGATTTAATTAAAGTGAAAAAAAATCAGGTCGGTGGTTAAAAAAATTAAGTTGATGATGGTCGCCAGAAGCCGAAACGTCAGAGTCAATATTTAATCACACAGAGTTGTAGAGCAGAAAGAGTGGCCATGAAAATGTTTTTTCATTTTAAGTTATCTTAACAAATAAAGCCAGAGGAAACAATAGAAAACAAAATTGAACATTCCGTTTTTTTCGAATATATTCGGAAGTATTCGGAATTTTTCAAAATGCAATACGGCATTTTATTGAGCATCAAATTGCACAACTTTGCCTGCATTTAACCGATCCTGTATCTCTTACGGTTTCCCAAATCCCAATGATGAGCGTCGAATTCGAGCCACCCTGTACCTTCGTATTTAACACTAAAATGCAATCGATTGTAAAAATATGAGTCTTCAGAAAATTATTGATTTGTTATTGCCCCCGACTCTTGGACTAATATACTGTGAAAAAAAAATTATCTGTTGTGTGATTAATAATTAATTACTTCGACAAAGTTAATTAATTATTACATCGTGTATCGCTAGGGAAACTATACTAAAATACAATTCAACCATCCCTTGCTTTTAATTCTTGAATATATTATTTCTCCAGCCAGGCTTTAGTTTAATGCTTTCATTCCCTTATCCAGTCATCTATTTTGGGCAAACTCATAGCAATATTCCGAATTGGAATAACTAACTAGAACAGAAACCCGTTTCAATTAGTTTATTGGGTCACTAATTCCAGTTTGAGTGTTTGAAGTGCAAAAAGTAAGGATCATGTCGTGCAGGAGAGGAGGTTCAGGGGCAGAGAGTGATTTTAGGAATTTGATTAGTTCGTACATTGGAGAGCAAACGTGAGAGGTAATTTTAATATGAATAGTTAAATGAAGGAAAGTGGGTATGGTGTGAGTGGAAATTTAATTTTTAGTAAAATTTTTTTGTGTGTTGTTTGAGTGAACTCGCGTGTATTGTACAATATTTTATCTACGTTTAACTATAAAAAACACACAATAAAGTTTAAAAATTATTGTACTTAACTACATACCTATCCCTAAAAAATCAATTACCTTAATACTTTTTGTTTCAAAAACTTTTTATTTTATTTTTACTAATGTCAATGTGACAGTAAATAATATTGATGTCACTAGTTTAAAAATAATCGATTCGGAAAGTATTCCCTCTGACATTGAAGAAGAGGCATTCAGAACCATTTCTGGATTGCTTCCAGCAAGATCGAAACAAGTATGAATATACATACTCTGTAGAAAATAGTGCACCGAAAAGAAAGTACACAACTATGGAAATGAAAAGGTATTCATAACATATTTTGCAATTTATCTGCTACTTATGAGCCTTCGTCTCTTTGGGCTTTCTATTCAATGACACGTACTATGATATCTATTAATATGAATATATATTCTTCATCAGGCATTTACTTGAAAGATTTTTCAAACTGTATCATTAACATTTATAATAAATGGTACTGTGTTTTTATAGTTATTATCAACAGTTTATTTGTATTTTTTTTTTTTTTTTTTTTTTTATTTTGTTTTACAAAATAATTTTTCTCTTTGGTAGACATCTAAACAAGGAGTGCGGTAATGAAAAAGCGTGAGTTAAGAAGCTCTTAACTCTCTCAAAATGCGTGAGTTAAAAGAGCTTCTTAACTCACTGACGTAAATATAAAAACATAAATATAAAAGGAGTCGATATTATGTTCCTATTTCTCAAAATAAAAATGATTTCAATACTCATTTCCTGGATGATTAAACTCGTCCCATATTTCGGGTATGCAAATTCACTACCAAAAATAGAAATTTAATAATTTTACAATGGATTTAATGTAAATTGCTTTACGCCGCTTATTTTTATTTTGCTGTTAACAACCGGGCTTTTACCCCATATAAATTGACGGTCTCTGTAATATTGCACCAATTTTGTTTACTATCGTGACATTTTAATCAACGGTATATATGTTTAGCAAAACAAACTCTGAATTAATTCATTTTAGCAATTTTTCGAACTGAACCAACATTTACAGGTATTTTTAGTCGCCCGTATGAATAATAGTTTTAGTAAATTTGTCGCTTTTTTTAACTTTTGTGATCAATGTTTATATATTTATATATTATTATATATATTCGAAAATTGCTCTTTTTTAATAATCTTTTATGTTCTTTAATTCGAACATTTTAAAGATCTAGATGTTTCACCAATATAAAATTTATCATATTCACATGGTACTTTGCAAATTACATTTTTTGTTTGTTGTCCAGTGTTCATTGGTTTAGTGTGGGAAAAATACCCCTTCAGCACTAATTTAGCATTTTATAGGGTTCCGTATCCAAAGGGTAAAAACAGGAACCCTATTACTAGACTTCGCTGTCCGTCCGTCTTCGTAACAAAGGTCTACCTTATGAACCGTTATAGCTAGACAGTTGAACTTTTGACAACCGAATGTATCTATATTATTATTGTGCCGCTATAAGAATACTAAAAACAGAATTAAGTAAATGTTTATAAATAAAAAAGTACTTTAACTAAACATTATCTTTTAAGTAAGAATTTTACATAGAATCTTTCAAGTCCTCGGTGGCCGCGTGGTTAAAGCGTTAGGGCTTTACGCTGCTATGAAGTTGGAGCCGTAGTAAGGCAGGTTCGACTCCTAGTCAAGGCGACTTTTTTTAATCGTTTTTTTTTATTTTTACATATTTGTACATATTTATTTTTACTTTCTACCAATTTTTTAAGAGATTTGTAACTATATACGGTAATTAGGAAAATTGTTAGTTACAAAATAACATGTTTACAAATATTATCAATAATTGAAATTCCTAATTCCTAATTCCTAATTTTCTTCTTTTCAGGAGGATGCTAGATCAGACTATGTGCTAATCATCACAGTTGAAAAAGACTATGATATTAGGTAAGAATTCCTTATATTAATACTAATTTAACTAAGTTGTATTTAATTTTTATTATGAAAAAGATTTAAAGGATTTTGAAAGTAAATAAACTTAAAAAAACTACCTTAAATAAAATCAAAACAGATACTACGATCATATTCATTTACTCTCTCCATTTTTTGTTATTCATTATTCATTTGCTCATATACAATATAAAAATAAATGAACATACAGGGTGGTCCGAACTATATTCCGGAAAATTTAGTAGCCAATTTAGAGAATAATTGAATAGCTAATCAAGATTTCAGCTGTCGGCCGTCGAGGCCGCCGGATTTAGTGCCTATTGATCTAATCCTATCGATATGTTTGCGGAAGAATAGAGGTTCTTAATTTTAAATTGCCCGTATAATCTAGAATAATAAATAAATAATAAAATCATTTTTCCTAAGATTAAAATAATGCCCATTACGAGAAAATTGTGTCAAAAATATAGTTAGTAGTGTCATAATTTGTGATAATGATTTTCTTCTAAATTTCAACGAATACAATCTGCAATTCTGCAATTCTTTGTTCAGCTAACCAACTTTCTAGTTTCAGTATTTTCCGAGGTGCCCATAGAGAATATCGTGGAAAAGTCTCCCTGTAGAAAGTTTACACATAATTATGGATATTCTCTAATTATTGGTAGTTATTATGGGCCATAGAAATATTGTTGCATAAATAGGCCACAAGCAACAACTACACATGTCCAGGACGTATGTTGTTTCTGTGTATTATCTCCGAAATAAACTGGTGTTCATTTCAAACTGGACATTGAACATCTGTGGTTCTTGCGTAGTACGATAGATAGTTGATAAGGTTTCATTATTTCAAAATTATATTTTATAAACAAAGTGAAATTACGTCAAATAAAAAACAGAATTATAAAAATATACAATACATATTACCATAAATTACAAAATCTAGCCCCCCCCCCGCGCATTCCATTTATGGTAGCATAATATTCTACCCATAAAAATAAGTAAAAAAGTTCGTATAAATGTGTGTCCTAAAATGCTTAGTTTCGAAGATACCGGGTGTAGAAGTTTCATTTTTATTTCAATTTTTTCCTAATAATTCCTGAACTAAATTCAGTATTGGGATGAAAATTGGTGTCTGGGGGTTTTTTGACATGAAAAATTGTATTCTGATGTCAATATGAATTAATTATTAAATTATTTAAATTTATTTTTTGTCAATAATTATATGTTTTGACTATTTCCATTCTAAATATCTTGAGAACGGTTGCTCGTAGCGATTTTTACCAAGAGACATTTTTTACGTAGAAAGTCACGTAAATGTATATTTTTTCACTCAGTAGTTTTATATAGGTACGAACGAAAAGTTATTACTCTTTAAAATAGTTAAAACACCTGTGCGCCACTTACAGGTGTTTTAACTATTTTGAACAACAAACAAATAGGAGTCATATTGACATCAAAATCAAATGTCTCATATCAAAAAACTCCCAGACACCAATTTTCATCCAAATATTGATGTTACTTCAGAAATTATTTGGAAAATATCGAAATAAAAATGAAACTTCTACACCCTGCATCTCCGAAACTAAACATTTTAAGACATACCTTTATACGAACTTTTTTACTTATTTTTGTCTGCAGAATATGCTGCCGAAGTTTCCTGAATACAGTTCGGACCACCCTGTATATTGCGCTTACATTTAACTGTATAAAAATAATATAAAAGGGTAAAAAGTCAATCTGAACTTAAATTTCGCTTTCTGAAAACTACTACTAAGTATAATTAACTTGAGAAAAGAGTTTTGTTAGAGCTCTGAATTCAAAACGGACAGTCGCTTTATTAATATATTTCCTTACAAGTTTCAGATGGTAAATCGAGCTAATTTATTGCTTAGGTGTATTGCATCCGATTCCAAAGTCTGATACACCCTAATATTAACTAATTTTCAAGTTATGAATTGGTGTTTAATAGCCATTGAACCAACACCGCACACGTAGCTACGCGCTTATATAAGTGGGTGATATATCGAAAATCCTATTAAACTACTGTCCGTATAAATTACCTCAGTTTGAAGTTCGCATTGCTAAGATGCTCGGAGCTGTAGACTGTGCAACACTTGGCTTTAGGTGCATAAATTTAAACATACACAGTTAGTGTTTAGATATATGTACGGATTCTACAGCCGGCGTACTCGCTTAGGAACGAGGCCATCGGGACTGCACGAGAATCCAAATATTTTGATTAATAATTTATGCTATTCTAACTTGGAGCTATTTTTGCCGCGCACCTGACTGTAATAATACTTATCTCGTTTTCTTATGTGAACGAGAAGCCCGTTTGAATCTCGACGGAACGTTTGCGAGTGTCAGATTTATGGAAATTTGTCACAATATACTGGTTTATGAGGCACGTATTCTGATTTTGATTGTATACACAGTGTACAATAGTCTAAGAGCTAGCAACGTTTTCGAGAAAGTATTTTAAGACGTCTGGCTCTTTGATATATAAAGATAAAGATGAAGCTTCGAACTATCGCCCAATTGCACTCCTGCCCACATTATCTAAGATATCTATCTTAAATATAAAATACTTACTACCCATCAATATGGATTTCTAAGTAACAGTTGCACAAATGATGCTATGTTTGACTTTTTAATAATGTATACTCTAGCCTAAATAACCATCACTCTACAGCTACAATTTTCTGTGATTTCTCTAAGGCTTTCGATTATGTAAATCATAATATCTTAATTAACAAATTGCAATCCTATGGTTATATCTTGGCAACAGAAGGCAGCTTGTGAGGATTGATACGTCTATGTCTTCTTGTAAGCCTATAGAATATGGTGTCCCTCAGGGTTCAGTACTTGGCCCTATTTTGTTTCTGGTGTTTATAAACGACATTGCAAATCTAGACATTAGCGGTAAAATCTGCCTCTTTGCGGACGATACTAGTTTCACTTGGAGCGGCCCAGATGTTACAATGATACTAAATATATCCAGTGACTTACGCACCATTAAATCTTGGTGCGATTCTAATCTCCTCTGCCTCAACCTATCAAAAACTAAAGTTTTGTCATATAAAACAACCTTTTGTACTTAATAGCACCACTATTGACGTCGTGGACTCTGTGAAATTCTTAGGACTGACAAAAAAAATGAAATTGAAATTCTTATTCTTAGACAACTCGTTAAAATGGGACTTTCACATCGAAGCTCTATCAAAGAAACTAAGCGCTGCCTGTTTTGCGCTAAGATCAGTTTCTAAGGAACTTAACTTCTCAACCGCTAGAATAGCCTATTATGCCCTTTTTGAGTCACATCTTCGTTATGCCCTTCCATTCTGGGGTACTTGCTGCGCAACAAAATTTGATTGTATTTTCAGACTTCAAAAGAGAGCAGTTCGATATTTATTGGGACCGAACAGTAGAACTCACTGCCAGAATTTCTTTAAAAAATTCAAAATACTGACTCTTCCTTCTTTATTCATTTTTGAATCCGTTTGTTTAATCCGCAAGCACATATCTGCTATTCCCGAAAGGCCATCTCATAACTATCCACTTAGGAATGAGGAGCACGATCTTTATCTGCCAACCCCGAGCTCAGAACTAGTTAAAAGTTCAATACTATACAATGCCAAAAAAATGTACAATCATCTGCCTTTGAATATCAAGTCGCTTTCATTCTTTCCCGCATTTTGCAAAGCTCTAAAATCATACTTACTGGAGAGAGCCCTTTATACGGTAAACAACTTTTCTGTTGATGTTTAATTATGAACAATTTTGAATTTTAAAATTTTGATCATCTCACACACTGGTCAAAGGTCTCTCAAGTATTTAATATTTTATAACTCTAAAATTACATCTGTTTACTGCGTACTGTTCTGCAATTGTCCATGTATATTTATTTTGTTATTTTAATGACTTAAATTGTTTGGAATTGTATTATTTGTATTGTGTATTTTTTATTGCTTGTATGTTTTTTGTGCTTTTGTTTGTTTTGTGAGTGCTTTGTCGATGAAGCGGTTTTGGCTTTTTGTACAATAAAGCGTTGTTTTTTTTGTTTGTTGTTGTACCTTTTACTATGCTCTCTGAAACAGCATGCGGCCCGTCTGGCTGCCGATACCCGTTGCGTTCACTACTGCGTGTCGGAAGAAGATCCCATATTTTTTTTAATTTAGTCTTATAAATTCTAGTATTAAATATAAATCGAACATGCCTCATAGCGCATTGTGTAGAGTTTTCGACTGTGAACCGAGGATTCAAATCCGGGTCAGGGCAAAGACTTTTTTATTTTATTTTGGTTTATATTCTGATAGTAGAGTATTAAATAATTCTGGTGATTAAAAAAAAACAAATATTTAATACGTTACTATCAGAATATAAACGAAAATAAAATAAAAAATCTTTGCCCTGACCAGGATTCGAACTCTAAATCCTCGGTTCGTGGTCGGAAACTCTACGCACTGCTCTATGGAGACATGTTCAATACTTTTTATTCAATACTACAATTTAAAGGACTAATAAAAATATAGGATCTTCTTACAATGCGCAGTAGGGAAAGCAACGTTTACCGGCAGCCAGACGGGCCGCATGCTATTCTAGAGAGCATAGTAAAATATATATCAAAGAGCCAGACGTTTTAAAATACTTGTTTTTCCGACGTTGCTAGCTCTCGTACTACAATCTGTATGAAGCTATGAGAATAGAGTTGATGTTTAATGTCACACCATAAATAGTAGGTAATTTGTAGCATTATTTAAAATTTGTATATAAAATAAGTTGTCAGATAATCTATTTTAAATAATTATTACACACGGATCGCACAAACACGAAAAAACCTTTGGTTTAAAGCTAAGAAAAGCATTATAATAAACTTGATACCTGGGTACTAACATCCTTTGGTTGTGTGCTAAGAAGTAAATTTTCATGCATATTTTCATCGATAGGTTTGTAGCTTCTGAATAACGGTCTAGGTAAAGCATTTGCTAGCTCAGAATTAGAATTATAAGAGTTAAGCAACTCGTATTTTCATTGGATGACATTGTCATGTACTTATTTACTTAGTTACTACTATGTCATTTACATAAAAGTGTATATTTTGGGTGGTACTCTACAAAATTTGTAAACTATTGAGAAAACAGAAAATGTGCAGATTACAGAAATAAATATAACATTTATATTAAAACAGCATTATACATTTAAAGAATTAATAGAGCATTTTATATTTTCTTTTTTTCCGTGTATTTAAATTATTAAAGCAAGAACTATTAAGTTTCCTGAATCAATGTAGTTTCTGACATAACAAATTATTCATTACTGTTAATAAAATGTGTTTCATATTATGTCATATAAAGGTGTGCAAAAATCTGGAAATAATTGTAGTCAGTAGCGACCGATACTCAAAGATCTATGGCGTTGATATGACATAAATTTTGAACATGTAACAGCCTATTTCATGCTTAAAAGAATCTATTTAAAATAAAATAAAATGGGTCTTAAAAATGTAAATTGGAAACGTCGGAGTCGCGTTCAAAATACGACACATACAGCGTCTGATGTTGCTTGCTCTAGAACTTCTTGGAATATTGAAGACACCAAAAAAGAAAAAAGTGTAAGAGCTAACAAAACATTATAATTTTTGTACATTTTTTGTCCTGTGAGGGTAATTTTTATTTATCTTATTACAGTTTGGTAGTTATACAAGGTTTTTCAAAAAGCATGTGTATTTGATCTTTCGCTGTCATGTAAGAATAAGATTTTTTTTTATATCAACATCCGGTCCGATTCTGCTTTGCTTTGTAGCTTCACGGTTAAAGTTAACCTCTCGGGGAATTCCTAAATTCTTCAATGTTTTTGACAAATCAACACAATCAAGATACGCCTATGGATTGGAATTTATGATTATTTTTGAAAAATTTAATCTATTACTTGAAAAATAAAATAATTTTCATGATACCATGATAAAAAATTTTGAATCATGGAAAACTGAAAAATCGAAATTGAATGCATGACAGTTAGTTAATTTTAATACTTATTATTTTTGAGCTTGTATACTTTTGTAGTACTTAATTAATTTTAAGGAAGTTCAGTAAATTTCTGTTATTTTCCTAACATTATTATTTTCTATTGAGTTGACGATTTGAATTTATTTTTAAAAACATTCTTCCCAACATAAAAAAAAAATCAAAATCCAATTAAAGAATGTTTATTAAAATAACTCAGCTATACTTAAATGGTTTAAACTTCATTAAACTTGAAGATTTCTTAATTCCCAACCTTAACACCATCAGAATTAGTGATGGGTTGTTATTTAACTATCTGTTATTTTATAACAATTATTTAGAAATAACATAACGCAACCGTTACTACTTTTAAAAAATAACAGATATAAAATAAAGACACGCAGAGATCGACTTTTCGTGAAACGAAGTCGGTGCTCTACACCGCCACGAAATTCGATGCTGCTCGAAGCAATTCCAAAAAACAACTAGTATGGATGGGAAACATGTTATTTCGACAACCATCGATACAGGCGGCGAGATACAACAGACAACGGAGTGGGGTATGCGCTACGGCGCGGCGCGGCCTGTTGGGCTTACAACAGCTTAAAAATAATAGGATATAAAAGAAGCAGCTTTTTTGAAACAGTTGCGGGCATAACGCCTGGCGGTCGAGATAACAGGAATGGGAAAGGAACGCTGCTGCATCGGTCGATTGTCGATGGAGGCTCGCAACGGGTTGGAGAATAACGCATTAGTTGTTTTAGCTACGTTGTTTTTTTACCTGTTACGGGCATAACAGAGAGGTGTTCGAGATAATCGGAGTGGGAAAGTAACGCTGCTGCATCGGTCGATTGTCGATGGAGGTTTGAAACAGGTTGAAGAATAACGCATCAGTTGTTTTAGATACATATTGTTTTTGGCTGTACTTAAACTGCCGTTAAACGGTAGCTTACTAAAATGCCGTTAATAGGTATGACGTCGTTGATGTGACGCACTTGACGGTTTTATGAAATATAGGAGTAGGTATGGGGGCACTTGAGCCCAAGGTCAACCCCCATTTTCTCCCTAAATTTAGGGAATTTTTTCGTCCATAGCGACCCACCCTATGTAAATCTTATAACATGGGTTATATGTAATTTCCCTAAATCTTCTGATTTTTAGATTTGGCAACGTCGCATTTCATTATACATCCGGCA
>NW_022146198.1:1070869-1084719 GCF_002938485.1 Sitophilus oryzae | reverse complement strand
TTTTTTGTTTGTTATCCAAATTTGTTTACTACTTGTCAATTAGAAGTGTGCGGGTTTTTATCAAATTTAAGTATCATACTCAAGTTGTTTACTTGCTTATTAATATGCCTTACATGTCCTAGCTCGCGAAACTGCTTTTCTGTATTACTAATAGTCCCTACACGTCACAAATTTGTATTTTTTATGATATAGGAGAGTAAGTTCCATTTATGTCCATGTATTATCTCCCTAATCAATTATTATCTGTAGACTTGTTAATTTGTATATTTCTGTTAAATGAACCAGTTTTCCTATATACAGTTATCTGAATTTAAACTACTATAATACTGGCACACTTTTCTTAAACTTACTATTTCCTAAACTGTTCAAGACCGGTATAAAATATTATATATGAAATTGTAAACTTTTTCTGAATTATACAAAAATTGAATAATATGCATGATGCTACATTTAAATAAAAAAAATTGTGTTGGCCACTGTTACTTGACACCTTGTATAATAAGTTTTGTTAAAAAAAATGTACAACTGACAATACTATTCGACATGTTTTTAGCCGACCATACCAATAGGTATGATAGGTTATTAAGATCGGCAAAAAAAAAGTTTTTTTAATTTCACTCAAAATGAGTTATTTGGTTCATAAATGACGTAAATAAAAATATTTTCATGGTGTCTGTCTGTCCGTCTGTAGCACGATAACTCAAGAACAGCTAAACCGATTTTAACCAAATTTGTCACAAAAATACTGTGGCACCCGAGAATCTGGCCATTAGTTTTTGGTAGGGGTGGGGGGTTGGTAAGGGGGTATGGGAGGGGGTTAAAAATTTAAAAAAATCGGAACTCCAAAATTACAGTAGCTAGCGAAACGCGGTTTTCAATTTAAGATTAGCATTAATATTTGCAACAAAATTTGTAATAACATCAAAATCAGTCAAAGAACTGCCTACCAACTTTGTATTAACGTATTTTAGTATGGGCGACTATACGTGCCTCCCGGCGCCAATTTTTTCAACACACACTTTTATTTTCTTTGAATATGGTAGTCAAAGATTCAGTATTGATTCCAAAAGGATTTCCAACTTCCATTGACTTTATTTTTATTTACTACTTACACAACGTTTCGGTCAGACGTCTCACAGACGTTATCAAGTGTAAACTAATCTAAACCTTAAAACTATCTGAGCTTATAAGCTAAAGCGCCCACTCGCTTGTGAAAATAGTTGGGTGCAGTCAAGCGCGAGGTTGATTGCACCCAACTATTTACTGATGATTGATTGGTCCGTTTGATGAGTGGTTGCCAAATTGTGGAAACTGGGATTGCTAAAGATGGGATTGCCAAATTAAACTGATCCTGTAATACTAAAATAAAATAATAATAAACTACTTTTTAGGAAGACGATGGCCGATACGCCCAGAGCGGGTCGTTGTTCAAGCCCATGGACACTATTTTCGTGAAGGAGGTTCATGGTCAAGCTGCAAGACAAGCGGGTCTTCGGAACGGCGACAGAATAGTAGCTGTCAACAACGTCCCAACGGCCAATCTCTCTTATCCAGAAGTGGTGCAAAGAATCTCGAATAGTCCGCAATACCTGCACTTGCTGGTTGTTCCCAAAGAAGAAGACGTCCTCCAAAGGGTAAGGCTTCGGTCGTACCATATAAGTAATAAAACTTAATGTGATAAACAAAATCAATTGTGAAACAACTAAAAAATCTTTGTGACAGGTTTAGGTTATTCAGCCATCATCAGACCTTTATCAAAAACCGCTGCTAACTTTGACAATACTATTATATTGTAGAATGTAGAATATTTAGGAGGGGAGTTAATCACCGCGAACCTTACAGATCTATTGTGTGTTCCCCTTTCTTGAGTTATAACGAGTTAAAACTTATCTTACAGTCTCAGGGCTTTAACAAAAGCCAGTATCTCAGACGGCTCCACACAGGCCAGCTCTCCATTCTCGACATCAGCCGGACCAAAGTTCATGGCACGAACGGTCGTCATGTCGGCGCACTCAGTGATAAGGTGTTCCGATGTTTCCCCATTTCCCTCACAGAATCTGCATTCGCCGTTGTTTCTCAGCTTCAGCCTACTGAGGTATTCGTTGAGGAGACAGTGTTCTGTTAGAAACCCCGTGACAATCCGAAGATTGTTTTTACTTAAATCTAGAAAAATTTTCCAGGCTTCTGTTTTTCTTTGAGTTTTCTCGGTCTTAAGTTCTAACGAACTTTTTCGAGTGTCTTAGACCGTTATTCCAAGTTATGCACGGAGTCTTCTAGGTTCTTCAGTTCCGTTTTGGTTCCGCAAGTTGGTTTCCGCTTAGAAAACAGAAGGGTTCTGGTTCAGTTAGTGGAGTGTTCGCTCCTTTTCTAGCTAGATCATTTGCTTCTTTATTGCCTTCTATCCCTTGGTGTGCGGGCACCCAGAGTAGGAGGACATTATTTTCTTTGCCTAATTTGTTCATCTTCTCTAGGCATTCTTTGACCAACTTCGAATTGATAGTTACTGAGTTGATCGCGTTTAGTGCTGCTTGACTATCGGATAAGATGGCTATTTTCTGTTTTCGAGTCAAACCACTAAAGAATATTTACTTGTCACAGGTTTTGGCTATTCAGCCATCATCAAACTTTTTTCAAAAATCGCTGCTCGTTTTGACTAATATTATTATATTTTTTGACTAATATTATTATATTAGAAACAAACATGGGTTTTTGACAAAGGTCTGTGGATGGCTGAATAGCCAAAACCGGTTACAAATAAAAAGAATTGATGTATGAAGAATGTCAATATCAAAAGAAGAATGTATTTTGACATTGTTTTTGTTTATCACACTAAGTTTTATCATGAATCACCACTTAGTTAAAATGACCAGACTATAACATATGAGGCTTCAAGTAGCAAACCCGCCTTATCCATCATTTAAAAAAATACAAATGCCATATATTAATAGTGGACCCTGAAATCTACATAAACATAGTCCCAAAAGTCTTCAGCCTTCAGCAAAGCAAAAGTCGCCTATTCTTATATAAAATTCACTACAAATTATGTTACTGCAGCAAAATCCGTCTTATCCACTAATATTTGCTTTTATTCTCATTATTGTTGCAAATCCCGCATTTTTTCATAGGCTTGTTACACAAGTATAATATTACTAGGTACTGACATCTTATCCATATCAAATCCTTACCTAATTTTTTAATAAAATTACATATCTAATCAATGAAATTAAGATGCAAATATCTTGCTGTTGCAAAACCCGCAATATGCATCATACTGCAAACAAAATCCGCCTTATTTGAATTATTTTTAAGTTTTTTCTCTTTAAAAATTAAATATTAATTTTTATTTCTAGAAAAAAACGAGATACAAAACAAGGATTCCACCCAATGGTTACATTTTTTTGTAAAATATATGCTTCAAACAATTTGCGAAAACAGTTTTTGCATATTATCTTGAAACAATGTTTTTGGAATAATATACAGGGTATCCCAGAATTAAGTGCAAGTATTTTAAGGGGTGGTAGATCTCGATAAAAGAAACATTTTTTCTCTCTATCGTCTTTCAAATAATTCCAAAATATCGGAGTTATTTTACTTTGAAAATTTCCAAAAAAGATGATTTTTTACTAAAATTTTGAGAACCACTGGATCTTTTCTGGATTTTCTTTCTTGTAAATTTAATCTAATACTTATGTTGCCATATTATCAAGAAGTTATGTTTTTTAAATAAAAAGTAAAAAAAAATCCAAAATTTTTTTCAAAAGATTTGGAATTTTCAATTTTTTTTTTCGCGAAAAAAACTCATGGGCGTGCTTCTGGGGTTGAACTATACTACCAGTTAAAATACTTGCACTTATTTCTGGGACACCCTGTATAATATAGAGGTAATCTCTCAAAAAAAATTCTATATGGGTATTTCGCCACAGCAAGAAAATCTGCAAAATAAAATAGTTATTTTTTGTAAACACTAGAGTTTTTTTTTGTCGTTAGGCAAATTTGTTTATCAGTAAACCTAACTGCTGACATGTAGTCTCCGTTGGATTAACACAGCAATATTTACAAAAAATAGCTATTTTATTTTGTAGATTTTCTTGCAGTGGCGAAATACCCATATTGGATTTTTTTTGGAGAGATGAATCCGCCACATGTAGGTATAGACATTTTTGTAGAGGTAATATGTCATAACAAATCCGAAAAATTTCCGAGGCTTTCTACTGCACTATATTAAAACATGATTTTTTTTCTGATTTAGCTATTTCCGGATACTGCTCATAACCCCGTCTCCAACCAAGCGCCGCCAGTTCCCGATCCACAACTGGATAGGCTGCGAGCCCAGCAGATTTTGAGTAGGCATATCGCTCAGCAACAACAGCAACAACAAATCAGAGCGGATCTTGCGTCGTGGAGATACCTACAGCAAGCCCATCATTACCAATCACCGGCATCCTATCCACCGCACTCGAGGGTAGTTAAGGGTGTGCCTGGAAACGAACTTTCCAGACAAGCCCAGCAGCGTAGCGCCGAAAGTGTTTTGGATCCGTATGGTCGAGGTTATACCGCTTCGCAACAACAGGATATTTATTCAGAAATTCTACGGCCAAATGAAGTAAGATCAATTCTTAGATGCTATACACTTTATGGATTAAGTTATATCATTAGTTATTACACACAACTTTGTTTCAATGACTACGATATGCATTTTTCTATAGATTTGTTTCTATACAGGGTTGTTCACTACATACGACACGGAGTATTGTAGCTAAACGATTAATTTTTTACAAATTGTAAGTTTTGGGTTTGTTGAAGGACTATTAGAGTTACAACTTAAAAATATTTTTACTAGATACAAAGTGTCCCAAATAAATAAAAAATATCAAAGTTTTATTTTTTTTAAATGGAGCACCGTGTATTTTATTCCAGTTTCTACGATTAAAATAAAGGTAAATTTAATTAATGTTTATCACACTTAAACCTTACCGTTTTTGAGATATTTTTAATTTTGTCAAATTACAGTTAAAATTTTTTAATACGAAATATTTACTGCAGTTTATTTATTCATCAGTTATTGTGTTGCAATTATAAAAATAATACTACCTCATACCGAGTGTCTAAAAATTTATTTTAAATAACTTCTAGCTTTAAACGGCAATAACTTGTTTAATTTAAATAGAAGACCCTGTATATTTTAGGAGAATCAGATGCACAATTTAATTGTCTATCACATAGCATTATGCCATTTTTTACCTATCCTTTCAAGTTTTCATAGAAAATGCATTTTTTATAATCAGGATTATAAGAAAATGCATTTTATACTATATCGACAATATTAGTATCTGTACTCTTTAAAAATTTGTTACATCTTTAAAAATAATCTAAAATGTCAATATTCCATGGGTATATTGATAAATGAAGCCTAAATTATAAGAAAATGCATTTTCCACGAAAACTTGAAGAGATAGGTAAGAAATGGTATAATAAAGTTTGATAGAAAATTAAATTATGCATCTGATTGTCATCAAATATACAGAGTTCCATTTAAATTAAACAAGTTATTGCCGTTTTAAGCTAGTAATTATTTAAAATAAATTTTTAGACACTCTGTATAAGCTAGTATAATTATTGCAACACAACATTTAGTAAATAGAAATACTTCAGTACAATATTTGGTTTTAAAAACTTAAATCCGCCTAGAGAAATGAAGCATTAAAATTATTACGGTATTTTGACCAAAAAATATTTCAAAAACGGTAAGATTAAAATGCGGTAAACCTTAATCAAATTTACTTTTATTTTAAGCGTAGAAACTAAAAATGTAATAATATATAATATAAAATATAAAATATATTTTTTTTATTTGGAACACTCTGTATCGTGTAAAAATATTTTTAAATTGTAGCTCTAATACTCCTTTAACGAACTCAAAACTTACAATTTGTAAGTATGATAGTTTTATGCACAGGTTTTGCTAATTGAGGCATAATTAGGGCTATATCGTCAGCAAATATTTATGACAAAACCACGATTTTAATATTATTTCAATGCGATCAACATGAACAGTAACCAGGACTTCGTGAAATACAGAGCAAGGGTATAATACAAACAGAATTACGAAAAAATAATTACGTCACATTAAAGATTAGAAAACGCCATATATAGTCTGTCCAACGAGAAGATCCTTGACAGTGATAGATGTGTCTGTCATTTTAATTTCAAAGTAGTTTATTTTATTTTACAAACAAATAAGTTGGTACAACTGGAACGCATAGCAGGAAATTAATATATGTATTTAAAATTTGACTGACAAGTAACTTCAAAATATTGTGAAAAAAACTGTATAAAACTGAAAAAATGTAATCGAGTTATTTTATTTAATAAAAATAATGTGTTAATACAAAACAAACAAAAACAAGACACTACATACCAAAAAAATATAAAAAAGAACTATTTCTTACTTTCAAGCTTTATGAAACTTCCCGCATTTATGATTATATTTATCAATATAACTTATGTACAAATACAAATTTATAATATTCCGCAGGAATAAATAAAACAAACTATTTTATTAATAATAACACTTACCAAATTTTATACCTCACAGGTTGATTAATTAACTTTAATCTTATTTTTTTTAAACCAGTACCTTTTGACATTATTTTTCTGCATTACTAAAATCCATTATTTACCTATCGTGTGATGTCCATATTTTACAGCTACTCCAGTTTTTAGTATGGGTTTAGTATGGTCCTTCTACCATATTCGAGATACACTTATCTACGACGAGATGGTATACGAACTTTATTGATAGTAACTTTATTGGTGTATCTGTATAAGACTTTCTGCCTGGGCAGCGGGTATGAACCATAAACTGTGCTCTGGGTTCTACAGTTACTTTCACTCGATTTTTCCTCTACTTGACTTCAAAAGACACAAAACACACGTAATAACACGAATCAAAATGCATCATCTTCCAAAACGCAGGGTATTTGACAAAAGTTGTCACAAAATTATAACCTCTAATTTGGCAAGACTTTGACAAACGTCGAAAATCTAATGGCGAGTTCATACGCATCGGCGTCCGTTTGTCGTTCATCGTTCCTTCAAACCAATAAAATTGAAATACGATCTGTCAGTTTTGAAATAAACCAATAAAACTGGTTAAAAACAACAAGTAACGACGCATGACGAATTTATATTTAAATCCATCCATAGTTAACTTAAAAATTATTAGAAACTTTTTTTAGTAAAATAAATAGATTGGTATGGGACGTCATCTGCTTTTCTTCTGTCATCGTCTGTCGAAATCTTACCTGAGAAAAAAAAACAGAGTATACTCGTACATTAATGTAACGAAATCTTGTTCTCTCAGATTCTAAATATAAAGTGAATTTTGATAATAATTTGTTTTTTTTTATAGGTACAACTTCGGCAGAAATCCAGGGCCGCACCGCAGGTGCCCCTCTATCGTAAAATGGGTCGCAGAGCAAGCGAAGGTAGTAATCTCCTGTCGAGCACCGAATACAGTGGCGCCACGTCACTAAATTCGTCCGACGGCGATTCGGCGCACTACGCTGAGGCAATGAAGGCTATGTACAAGCCGCCATACCTACCTTCGAGCGCAGAAAATATGGGATTGCCAGAACACGCTTATAGACTCGGTCCAGAAGATCACAGGAGGGAGAGTACTAGTTCTCTTTCATCATCGGTGGCTGACAGTAAGTCATTAATTTGCAACTTTAATGCTTTTTGACTGAGTGAAAGATCCAGTCAAAGACGGTTGGGGTATGACAATCGATAAAATAAGAGATCTATACAGGGTGAGTTTTCTACGATGTTCTCTATGGGTATCTCGGAAACTACTGGAGATAGAGAGTTAAATGGGGAAACAATTGCAGTTTTGAGGAGTCATAAATATGCGCCTTTAAGATTTTTCAAAAAGTTCATGGCTTACTAGATATTTCGAAAAAAAAACATTTTCGACTATTTTAAAAATGGTGCCTAATTCCATTATAATCTATTTTAGGCAAAAAGTTTTCAGATAAAAGTTGTAGATAATCACATCCTTAATGAGATTGTGTTCTCCGTTTTTTCCTAAGCCTGTCATTTTTGACATATGATACAAACTTAGGTTTTTTTTAAATGGAAACCACAATTGGCCATGACTTCATAAAAAGCGCCATTTTTTAAGCTTTTCAGCGATATAAGCTATAATATGTTTTTTTTTTCGAAAAATTACTGAGTTACAGCCAATTTTCATCATTTTTAAACAATTTCACTTAGGCATGGAAACAAGTTCAATCGTCGTCGCTGTCAGAAATGTGAACATCCAAATTTTGTAAATTAAAATAAACAAAAATTGTAAATATGAATTTTTCAAATGAAGGAAAGCGTTAAAGCGAAGTTAAATTTAGAGTCTGGCGCATCAATAGAGTTGTTCCAATATGACTTTCATTATGACACTCCCTCTCATAATAAAAGAAATGTTAAAAATTATTTACATCATAATTATTCAGACTCAAGGATAGGAAGAGGTGGACCAATTGCATGGGCCTCCTCGACCACCTGACCTATCCATTTTAGATTTTTTTATGCGGTATATTTTTTGAACATTTTCTAAAATAACTTGAAGTGTTTGTAGTGATATTATTTTTTTAAGTTTTAGTTTGTGTAATGTAAATTGCAAAGAACCGTTTAATAACTTATTCTGTCTTTTTATAAGTTATAAATTATAGTAATTAAATAAACACAGAATAAGAATGCATACCAACTAAGTGAAATTAGTCAAGAAAGATAAGAATTGGCTATAACTCTATAATATAACGCTAAGTAATTTTTCCAAAAAAAATATGTACATATTATACCTTATATAGCTGAAAAGCTTTAAAAATGGCGCTTTTAAAAAAAACAAGTTTGTCATATGCCAAAAATAACAGGCTTTAGAACAAAAAGTGGACCACTATCTCATTAAGGATGTGATTATCTACAACTTATATCTGAAAACTGTTTGTGTAAAATAGATAATAATGGAATTAGGGACCATTTTTAAAAAATGGTTGAAATTTCGAAAACTGTTTTTTTTTTCAAAATATCTAGTAAGCTATGAACTTTTTCAAAAATCTGAAAGGCGCATATTTATGACCCCACAAAACTGCAATTCTTTCCCCATTTAACCGACTCTCTATCTCCAGTAGTTTCCGAGATACCCATAGAGAACATCGTAGAAAACTCACCCTGTATAAATGTCAATCTCTAGATGCTATTTAATAAAAATTCACGTTAAACATTTTTACTCGATATAAAAATAAATTGCAACCTTTTTAAGGCCAACGGTCAGTAAGTGCCATAAAGAAATAAGCCCTAGTAAATGACGTCTAGCGTTTGATCCCGCCAAATTATTATTGATTGATACAGAGCTTACTTTTATTTTAGGTAGTAAAGACAGCGTAACTTCCTTCGGCTCCAACTCAACAGTAACAGGTCAAGAAATCGACGACACCTTACGAATATCCAGAGTGCGCCAAAGCGTCCGACAAAAAGAGGAATTCTTACGCACTCCGGTACTACGCGAGTTCCACAGTCGTCCCAAAAAGCTCGATCGACCTGTATGGCCGCCGAACGAATACCCAATCCAACAACTACCGATTAGGCTAGATTCACCGGGCCGGACCAAACCCGCGCATCACAATCTCAGACGCATCAGGAATGACATCGACAGCGAAAAGGACATGGGCGGGGTTGCGTACAACGGTGACGTCAGCGGGGGTGTGGCTAGCGTGGCCAAGCCCGCCTCGGATGCGCAATCGCCCAAAGGTAGAAGAGAGAGGGACGATGGTATTAGGGAGGGCGAGACCGCACCTAATTTCGAGCCTGAAGAGGGTGGTAATACGACGAAGGATGTAGCTGTTGTTGAGGCTAGAAGGTCAGTAATTTTTAATAACCCAGTTATAATAAATCAAAGTAATGGACAAATTTAAATGTACCGCTTTAATGCAAGAAACGTTGGGTGGATCTAAAAACTATGCTATGAACAAAAATATATTTATTGTGATTGATTGACTGAATTAATTACATAACTTGTACTTGAGGGGCTGTAAATATCGCCTAATATTATAATGCTTTTATACTAACTTATTCATTAATTTGAAATATTTTAATATACTGGAATTCTTTTACAGACTTTTTTGTTATATATTTTCAATTCTATTTTCCTTATCTGTCAATATTGAAGTATACATAGGCATTTATTCTTACAGGAGCGTAATAAATTATATATTTTGTTTTTTTTTTTTTTTTTTTTTTTTTTTTTTTTTTTTTTTTTTTTTAATTTTGTTTTCAAAATTGAGAGTTGCCAGAAACTTAACAAAGCATTGTATACCTGGTTTTCTTAGTTTATTTAAATTGTAATTAACCAAATTTGTTGGCATATTTTTTAGCTTTCTATTTTATATAAGAATTTGTGTTTATTTGCTACTTTAGGGGGTTATCAAACTATATACGGTGTTTCAGGACTTTGCGCTTTCGGTGGCTGGCCTACTTTCTATCCAATTATACAATAATATGATCGAAAATACTAAACTTTGTGAGTTGCCTTATAGAGACTTTAAGAAAAACTGATAAAAATCTTCACAAATAAGTTGTCAGCAATTACAGTTAATATGAATAAGTTTTGAAAAAACTGAAAATTTTGGATCAAGGAATGTTTGCCCGTTGTTTTGTTATCATAAAATATGAGAAACTTTTCAAAATTTGATAACTGTTGATTCTACCTTGGCAACAAACTTCTGAATCCTATGAAAATATTAAATTTTAGCCAAGTTATTAAACAATTCTATCCTGTCAATCAATGTAATGCTTAGAAATCTATCTGGAGCAATAAGACTCTGAGAAAATTGAGGGATTCTCTGACGCGGCTATCTCGAAAACTACTAATTCTAGGTAAAATGAGGATCATTTGATAATTAAAGCTTCTGTTTTATTTGAAAGAAAAAAAAAATTTTGTAAATTGCATTCAGTAGATATTTGCAAAACTGCTTTTCAGTCATTTTTCGACCAAAGCCGACCGAGAACGGTGGTACAATTTTTCCTCGTAAAACTGCTTCTCAAAAGGTACACAATCCGCCTGAAAAGTCCCAGTCGACGAATTAAGTAGTGGTTTCCAACCTTCTTTTACTGGACTAATATTTATTTATAAATAATTTGATACAATTTGACAAAATAATTAGTGCAGTATCCCTATGTTTCAGAAAATAATATTCAATTCATTTACCTAAAGTGATTTGTCCAAATTTTATTAAGAACTTGACTGGCAATGTTTTAGATCCAAAAATCTAAAGTTTCTCTAGCGTAATGAAGGGAACCGACACCCCGTATATATATACACACCTTTAAATACGTTTGTTATCATTGAACGCTTTTAGGATGAACCCTCCCAGTCTATATAACGTGCAAAAGAAGGCCAAGGACTTTGAAAACTACCCCGAAGCGAGCCGAACGAGCATTCCCCTGAGTGAGCTCGCGCGATTGAGCAAGAAGGTGCTGCAGCCGAACGTAACCGAACGAGCTCACGAGTACGAGGTGAAAACGACTGCGCCGGAGGCGGCGCCGCGCAAAGAACCGGCCGCTTCTGCGCCTGCGACTTCCGGATCTCTGTCGACCTTGAAGCGAATCTATAGGGATAGCCGCTCTTTGGACATTGTGTCTAGGTATTTTATTAGATTTTGCAATGATTTTAATTTGTATAGTAATTCAACAAACTGTATATTCTCTCCTGCAACTACTTCGTGGGATATAGCAAAAGATATAGAGAAGTCTGAAAAACAAATAGTACTTCTGTGAATGTCGAAAAGGAGCAACTTTATGTACTAGCTCCGTGAAGTCAAATAAACTTTGAATTTGACAGTTCCCGCGGGCTTTTCTAGTGTTAATTTTATTAGGTTATAACTTGCAGCCATGCCAGACGCATAGAAGCATGTGCTGACGCTGCGGCCATGCTGACGCTAATAGAGCAGCCTTGGAACGAGATTTACGACGTCACGCTAATTACATACTACAGATTAATATGTTTGTAGAATACATGGAAAACATAATTATTCCTCGTATTTTTGGTTCGTATTTTAAAATAATATAGTTTACATGAAATACATATAGTTATACAGTTAATATAAACAGTTAATCATTATAAATAAGTTATAAAAATATATATATAGTTAATAAATAAAAACGCTGATTGGGTTTCATTTGTTTTTCATTATTTTTTTTATTACAAAACGTTCTCGGCTAATATTATAGCCTTAATCAGTGCTGTGTCATATGATTTTTTTATTTAAACCAACAAAATAATGAAAACCAAATGACAACCTTAATCAGCGTTTTTCCCGAACCTAAACTGTAAGAAATCAAAAAATTTTAGAATAATTTTTAATAAAATAAAATGAGAAGCGATCTCTTTTCATTCCATAGCCATCTCTGACGCCTTTTTTTTTTCTATGATATTTGTATTTATTTGTATATAATTTTCGAACATTAATACTTGAACAATATATACATATAACTTTGTGAATGCAAATAATAATACATCACTATTAGTAGATATTAAAAAAAAAATGTTTTTTTTGTTAAATTAAATCGATTTTCAAAACCAAAAATTTAAAATATATTTTATGATTTTACCCATTATCTACAAAAATTCATTCATTATTTGTATATTGTAAAACATTTGCTGCATTTGTATGGTTCATAGTTTATTTGCCAAAGTATTTATTACCATAAATAGTATATAATATATTGTATTTATTAACTGCAGGTTATGTATATTTCATGTAACCATATCATTTTTAAAATACATACCAAAAACACGAGGAATAATTATGTTTTCCATGTATCTCTGCAACATATTTATTAACTGTATCTAACTAGCGTGACATAAATCTCGCTCCGTGTCTGTTCTATTAGAGACGGTATTGGTTTGATATTTAGAAATGCCAAAAGCTGATGACATTTGACTTTTGACAATTGTCTATCCTGCTGTGTTGATTTTTGCAAGAAGAGGCAGAACTGTTTTATAATTCTTCCTTTTCTATTTCAATGAAAGTAAAAAGAGAGTTACCATCTGATCTGTCTGTGCGACTCAATTCTAAAGAGAAAAAATCAGTAACTTTATTGATAGAGGTATTTTATATTTGCCATGTTGGTAAAAAAAATAATTTGGTCAAAATTCAAAGTTATTCATTTTATAATTTTTTTTTTTTTTTTTTTTTTTTTTTTTTTTTTTTAAACATTTTCAATTTTATGTATTCCATGATTCAATTTGAACAACTTTGTGGCCTTAAGACGCTGCTATTAACCTACAGATGTGTCACTTATTTCACCTTGGGCGCGCCGTGACCTCTGACCTTTAATACGGCTATGGCATTGTCAGACATCGTTTTTTTCTCGAATGCATTATTGCCTTCTTTGAAAAAAATCAATTGAATATTTTCTGGAGAAGATATTTTTGTAGAGGAAATATGAAAGTTCAGCAATTTGATGTTCTGAATGCTTGCTTCAGGATACATGTAGAAATTTTATTTTTATTTTGATTTTTAAATAAACCCCACAACCAATTTTCTTCCAAATATTTTGACGTTATTTCAGAAATGGTTTGAGAAAAAAATTAAAATTCGAAACGATTTCACAACTCGCATTCGAAACTAAGCATTTAGGATATACATTTATACAAAATTTTTCTAATTTATTTTATCTGCAGAATATACGCTGAATTTTCCTCAATATAATTTGGACCACCACTGTATATACCGGAAAAGGTTCCCCAAAGTACAACCACCATAGCAATACGTAACTGAACGAAGTAATACCAA